>NC_067485.1:86477678-86632678 GCF_947179515.1 Apodemus sylvaticus | reverse complement strand
AAGTGGTATAAGGAAAAGATACATGGTTATAAATGTAATGAATTATTTTTTATGTAAAATATTTAGATAAAACTGTTTCTGGAATAAAATAAATTGAGGCTAGTGTTGGGAATTATTCAGTATTAATTATACAATATTGATTATAATTTTACTCAGGAGACTGGAAATTTCTTATCTTTTAGACCAATAATAAAAGCGAGTGCTTTGGGATCAGCAAAGACTTTAGTTATTCAAATAATACCTGCAAGGGTGTACCAACAATCCAGATATGACTACAAACAGACAAAAGTAAAATAACCATCATCTTCCAGAGTGAGCAGCCACAGAGGTGTGAGAGGATGTATGTGTGGTGGTTAACAGGATGTGCAGATCAGAGTCCAAGCACCGCCTTTATACAGTCCTGTGCTTTCAAGCAAGTAACATACCACACAGGCAAAGAGATTACCCGCCGGCCTCCTCCCGCCGAGATTGCTGTGGGGCTCCTGTCAGATGGACACAGTACAAACGGATGCCCACATCAGGCATTTGTTCTGTGGCTGAGGAGGAGATGCTTCTTTCTGGCACTGCTTTTCCTTTGTCATTCCATGGGCATCATCCGGAGCTGGGCGGGGTGTAAGCCTCCTTCAGGGCATCTGGAGAGGGCAGCAGAGGTGCTTCATGATGCACCAGCAGGTTTGCTAATCAGATACACTCCCTGAGAGAACCTGTTAAATCCCAAGAAAGTTCTAGAAAATGAACAAAAAGAACTCTTGAAGGCTTTTCTTTACAGCGGCAGATTTTCACACATCTGAGCACTTTTGGAGTTCAGACACACGGACTTCAGTGAGAATGTGGAATGCCGCTTGGGTCACCTCTCTATGGAAACCATCCACAAGACAAAGCCGTGTAGTGAGGAGAAGACCCGTTGCTTGGCCATCTGCCTTCCTCCACGAAGCTGGCCTTTCCCTCCTTGTGACAGGCTCTCCGATCCTTGTCACCATAATCAGGGACTTTTATTTCTCCGCATGGTGCTCAGAGCTGGGTCTGCTCCCTGAGATGATAGAAGTGCAGTTAAAGGAAGCTCTTTTTTTGAAGCCAATGGACTGGATCTTAAGCCTTCCTGAGAATTTAAGTGTAATTTAAGAAACTGGAAGAAAATTATTGAGTCTCCGTCCTAATCCCCTGAGAGTTTCTGTACTCACTCGCGTGAGCAGCTTTAATCCTCCGTGGTACCTGCGACCTCGGGATGGGATTCTTAATTACCAGAATCTAATTTCCTCTTCACGGGCACTACCTGAGTAGTGTCTGTCGCTCAAGTAAACTCATGTGAAAATAAAGTATTAAAATCAATAATTTGACTTTGAGGTGAAATGGAACAGAAAAATAACTTTCCAGCAGCCTGGTCCTCAATCCCCAGGCAGCAGTTTTTGTCTCTGCATCAAGAGCTGGCTCGTGCTTCCTACCATCTCTGAGGTGTCTGTCCCTGGGGTGGCGTACAGGCTCTCTGGCTATGTATGCGCTCGCTGGAGATGTAGGGGTGAATACAGCTTCCTTGGAGATGTGGTGGGACGTATGTTGGCCTCTATACTTCCTGGAAGCAAAAGCAACCACACCAGCAGTACCTATACTGGGTACAATTCCCACCATGATGCTAGCTCAGGGAAAGCGTGGGCTAACTCTGAGGTTGGCCAGTTGATCCCCGCAAGTCCAGTTAAGTTTCTATGGCCTTAATTTCATTTCTCCTAAACACACTTGCAGAGCTTGTTTAAGTCCCATGCCTTTGGCACATCTCTGTTTACTTCTCTAGAGATCATGAAAACCCAAGCTAAGGTGATCAGTTGTGTACTATTATCATAAGCACCAGTGCCACATGCGCCATAGCTTCCTGTGATATTGGGGGGAACACAATAAAGTGGAGCACAGACGTTAACTCTACCCTAACAGTACGGAGGGAGGGGGAGAACCACAGGTACTTGTTGGCACCTCTCAACACCACACAATCCTCCAGTTAATTGTCGCAAGAATCCCTTTTCTACTGAGAGACTCTCCAACAAAGCCCTTATGCTGCTGGATAACATCACAGGCCAGCCAGCTCTGTCCATCGTCCCCAGGCTGAATTCCTCCTCCTTGGACCACTGGCTGTGCTGCTTGTGTGCCCTGTAGCATCCTTATTCTACCTGTTTTGTTATCTTCCTACAGAAGACAGGGGGAAAGAAATGAAAACAGCAGGGTTGCAGGAAAGAAAGTGTAGAAGGACAGAATCTTCCGACCTTATCACCATTTTATTCAAACAGAGGCATTCCATGTAGAATTCTCCAATCACTCTCCCATATTTTTAAAGTCGAAATGCTTTTATTTGTTTGTTTGTTTAGTGTGTGTGTGTGTGGGGGGCACGTGAACCATGGCACATGTGTGGAGGTTAGAGGACGACTTACAACAAGTCAATTCTTTCCTTCTACCATGTGGGCATTAGGGGTTGAACTCAGGTTAGTCAGTCTTGGCCACAGCCCCCTTTGCCCACGGAGCATGTCATTGGCCTCCATTCTGTTCATTCTTTCAAAAACATTTGAGTGCCAGGCATTGGGCCATGAAAAGGGAAATGGACACGCACAAGTGACTCTAGGATACCTACCCACGAAGGGGAGCTCCTCCCACCTCAGGTGGGGGCAGCTTTAGGGAGAAAAACAAAGGAGAAAAATCTGTTTCGGAGTCAACTTAGGACAGGAGTTGGAAGCTCTGAGGGATGACTGCTTTGTTTCTCATTTCCCAGCTCCTGTCTTCCTGGCCTCCACAGCACGCCAAGCACACCTCTACTGTCAGGGGTGGGCCCTAACATAAATATGCAGAGTGTTCCCAGGACCCTGTCAGGTTCTCAACAGTAGGCATCAGGGTAGAAGCATGGTTGCTGGCTATAACTCATGCCAGTCATCACAGCACTTGCGGGGCTGAGGCAGGAAGACTGCCATTGAATCTGAAGAAAGCATTAAAGCGTGTGTGTGTGTGTGTGTGTGTGTGTGTGTGTGAGAGAGAGAGAGAGAGAGAGAGAGAGAGAGAGAGAGAGAGAGAGAGAGAAACTGTCTCAGAACAACAACTCCAAACAGAAAGTGTGATCAAACTAATGAATGATTGTCCCTTTCAAGTGTGGGTGGATCTTTGTGATACCTGTCCCTGCTAGCACTGTCACCACTGGGAGTTGTTTGTCTTCTTGGCCTCGACAGCATGCCTCTACTGTCAGGGGTGGGCCCTAACATAAATATGCAGAGTATTCCCAGGACCCTGGGTTCTCAACAGTAGGCATGGGGGTAGAAGTATCATTGCTAGCCATAAATCAGACTTCTAGTCCTGACCAGAGGGTTTGACTGCCTGCTTGGCCTGCCTGGAGGGAGGAAGGGTAGCAGCCACGGGAGCCCATTGGTACCTCCCGGGCAGTCAAGGCGAGGCTCTTCAGAGCCGAGGCCACACTTCTATTATGCCACACTTTCTCACAAATGCGCTTGCCACTTAACTTTCTGTCTGAGATTATGTCCCCCAAATGCTCGTGGCTGTCGGTACTGCCTCCTAACACATTTCTCTCGCCAACTGGCAGCGCTAAAGATCTATAATGTGTCTTTTGCTAACTGGCAATATTTTTGAAATTCACTATGTCTGAAAAGCAGTCATCTGGAACATTCTGCAGGGCAATTTCCAGTCTCAGCTCTTGATGAGGGAAGGGAAGGCGGTTGGTGGAAATCAGATTGTATGACGCTGAGAGCTGACTTGGGGTTCTGTATTCCCTGAGCGCTGGCAGCTCTGACAGCTTGGGCACTGGCCGACTTGGGATTCTGTGTTCCTTACCACCTGACATTTTAGATTCTTAAACTTAGGTCTCTTCTTCCTTTTGGTCTAGGAATCTTTATAGCCATCATGAGGACCACACCTTCCTCATGTGTGGCACAGCCAACCACCCTCGCTGACAGCCAGCACCACAAATATGATGCTTTGAAAAACCAAGAATGAGGAGATCTGCGTCATCTCCACACCCCATGCCTAACACTCTTTGCCCTGTTATTACAGAGGAAGCACAATGGTCCCCAGCTGTTGGCATCCCTCTTACGAGGCCCTGGATGAAGTTCTGCACGCTGAGAAAATTCAGCTAACAGACTGGGGCACTTTACAGAGCAGATGCCCCCATCACCACGGAATTCCAGCATCTACCTCTTCTTCCCCCACAACCCAGTTTTCTCCAAAATACTTTGCTGCCTTTTTATTTATTAGTTGCATGTGTCTGCATATGTGGCATGACACACATGTGGAAGTCAGTCACATGTGGTGTGTGCTGTTTCTGTTCATCATGCTTTACCTGGGGATCAAACTCCCCAATGCTGTCAGCACTGTGCTTTTCCATGCTGAGCCAGCTCGACGCCTCTGAACCCAGCTTTCTGACAGGATCCTTTCCTCCATGGCCACACCCCGGCTCTCACCTCTGCACCTCTTCCCACGACTCTATCTCCTGCTCACTCTTGCCTCTGTCCAGATGTGACTGGCTATCCTCCTCTCCAAGATGCTCAGGCAAGGTCTCACCACCCTGTCTGAAACTACAACTGTGGATGGTGTGGACTTTAGAAAACTCTTCTCCAAGAGTGAAGTGGATCTGCCACACCCAGGCAAGAAAGGTCCCTCTGGGGACACCTCTGTCAAGCCAGAGACACAAAGTGAAACAACAGAGTCACATGCTCCAGGATCGGAGGAGAGTTGAGCATGTGTCTAAGAAACAACAGCTTCCTAGAGGACTCTGCCTGGTCTGTGCTTTGTTTGGAGGGCAACCTTGAGGACCTCTCTTGCTTTTGAATAGTTTATCACTGGCACAAAATATTCAGGCTCTATTTGATCTTAATGATGAGAAAGGTAGAGAGAAGGCTGAGTGTGGTGAGCACCTGTTATTTCAGCTCTTGAGAAGTAGAGATAGGAGGACTGGGGGTTCAAGATCATCCTTCACTACATAGGGAGTTTAAGGGTAGTCCAAACTATGTGAGACTATCTTAAAACATCGAAAAAATTAGAGAGAGATATCCACTAAAGAAAGATAAAAGAGGAAGGAGACAGACTTTGTGGAAAAGTCAACTTTTGGTTCTGGTTACTGTATTGTCACTGCTCTTATGTGTCCTCATCACCCCTCAGAGCCTCGAGGAAGACACAGGGTCTGGTGGCACACAGCTAGAATCCCAGCACTTGAGAGACTGGCAGAAGCAAGTGAATTCAAGGCTAGCCTGGTTCTATACAAGTTCAGGCCTGCCCAGGATACCCAATGAGATCCTGTCCCTTGGATGCTAAAATACACTATATATCTATACACATGCATGAATTCATGAAAGACAATTTCCAGTAAAAGTTATTTTAAAAAGTAAAACAGAAGAAAGGCTTTGGTTGGGACCCCTCTTTTGATCCTAAAGCACCCTCTCTTTCTGTCTGGGATCTTGTTAGGGTGCAAGGAAGCCAGAAGTGACATGATATGAGTCAGTCACTTTTTCAAGGGGTGTGGGGCTCAAAGAGAGAAGCCAGGGAAGAGTTTAGTGACTATAGTCTAGCCAGGGGCAGAACATGTTCCAAGGATACGGAGAGAATCTGCAGGGGGCTCTGGCTGCAGTTCACCCCAGCCTGGGGCACCCTGTGGAGCTGAGCAGATGCCCAGCATGGGGTGGGGATGCATTAAATTCCACCCCCACTACTGCCCTACTATGTTCTCCTCCCCCTGCTCCTCTGCCCCTCCCCCATCACCTCCCTCCCCCAAGGCTGGTGTTTCTCAGGTCTCCCAGCAAGCTATACATCATGAAATATTGATACGGTTCCACTAGACTGCTGCACCTGACATTTGATTTATAGCTTTAGGTGTTCTTTTTTTTTAATTCTAAACAGTCAATGAAGGATCAAAGGAAATGTCATATCTGCAGTGTTCAAGCTAATAGTGGAGGCCCTGAGGCCAGAGAGGTAGCTGCCCCAGGGGCCAACCGCTTCTTCCCTGGCCCTCCATGAATGGGTTTTCCAGGGACTTGGCTGCCAGTCCACCACAGGTGGAGACAACTCCCTCTATGTCCCAACATTTCAAATATTTATCACATTAAATATCAACCTCTAGAATATTGCCTTCATTTAAGCTTTTCACATTCCAATGATTTTTTATTATTTCCATCGACCAAAATAAATGAAGAAAATGTTTTAGACTGCACTTGAAAGCATGTAAAAATCAATAACTGGATTTTAAAAGATTTAAAATGTCTTGAATACATTCATTTTTCAAACATTTTCCCTCTGATCTTTAAATAGCTTTTCTTGGAGCATAAGTTTTTTTTTGGAAAAGTCAAATATGGAGCATTAAGGGTATAATTACCATTTTAATTATAACTCAATCATCCTATCTGTTTTGCATAGAAATTAAAGCTTTTATGTCGGGATTTTGGGCACTCACAAATGTTCAGGAGCAATTAATGTTAAGAGTGTAATGTTTTCTTTACACCGGGTGTGAAGTGCGCAGTTCCTCAGCTCATCCTCGGCTGGAGAACCAGGGGTGCGTCTGTCTGGTGTTTGTTTCTAAGCTGACTTCTTTCCCACGTTAGGGTTTGTGCATGTCTTTAAGCACAGTGGGACTGGGACGGTATCTCAATGGGTAAGAATGCTCGCAGCACAGGAATGAAAGCACAAGTTCAAATCTCAATCATTCACAGAAAAGCTGGGTGCAGCTGTTACGCTAGTTACAGTAACCCTTGTTAAAAACCAGTGCTCTGGGAGGAATGGGGAGGTAACAGAATTGCGCAGATCTGCTGACAACCAACTTAACTCCAGGTTCAGTGAGAGACCTCATGTCTGTAGACTATTGGTCAAGGGAGCTAGAAGATAGCCCATAACTTCTTCTGGCTTCCTGCATGTAGGTGACTGGCTTTATGACCACATTCTCACATGTGCACATATACTACCCATTCACACTAAATAAATAAATACAGAAATACATAAATAAGAAAGAAAAAGTAAGCACGGAGTTCAAGGGGGTGGCTTAGGCACTAGGTGGCTAGGGTTTGAGTCCCCCCATCTGCTACCTTGACCCAGCTGCAACCTCATTCCACCTCAGTTTCCTCACCCATAAAATGGGGTCATAGCCATCCATATCCTGTATGACTGATGTAAGACTTGGGATATGTGTAAGACGCTGGGCGCAGTGTCTGGCTCTTGTATACATCTGGCCCTCACCTTATGAATTGCATGAGACCTCTATGACTGTGTGATCTAAAGCCATCTCAGTCAGTCTGGTAGCTATTGGTTTTTCTTCCACCCCGAAAGGGTTTTTTCTTCTTTCTTTCTTTCTTTCTTTCTTTCTTTCTTTCTTTCTTTCTTTCTTTCTTTCTTTCTTTCTTTCTTTCTTTCTTTCTTTCCTTCCTTCCTTCCTTCCTTCCTTCCTTCCTTCCTTCCTTCCTTCTTTCTTTCTTTCTTTCTTTCTTTCTTTTTCTTTCTTTCTTTCTTTTTTTTAAAATGGCGGTGCCTGTAAATTCTTTGTATGCAGGCTATGTGAAGCTGCTCTTACTGAATCATGAAACAGTACAAACCCTGTGAGTCTCACAAGAGCATGGATGGCATTGTAATCCCTTCCTTTCCACTCCCCAGCCCCTGCGGTGCACATGCAGAGTATCCAGTTAACAAGGCTGGCTTCAAAAGTGCCCATTTTGCATTAATGAAAATGCCATTTGGCTAAAACTCAAACTAGATTGTCATTGAACCTAGGCCCTAAGAATAAGATTCCGAAATGATAGATTTCCCCCATCATTCTGCTGCAGATGACTAATGTGCTTGTTCCGAAGCACAAGGTTGCAGTTTCGTGTGTGTGTGTGTGTGTGCCTGTGTATGCATGTGCACACTTGTGTGCAAAATGCAGCCTCACCATTTTTCTCCCAGTTAAGTCCCCAATCTGAGATCTGGTCCATTTCATCTTGAGCTGCTGCTTCTGCAGCTGGAAGGAAAAAGTCATTTTTATGAGCATTGCCGTGGCAAAATAAAATCATTCCATTTTTATAAAGGCTGTTGAAAAGGCCCCTCTCCCCTCCCCAGCATGTTTTTTGTTTGTTTGTTTGTTTTTTGTTTTTTGTTTTTTTTTTTTGCTGACTGCTTATTTCTGTTGTACTTTTTATTTTTGCCAATTTTTATGTTTCCGGTTTCTCTCTCTTGTACTTAACATCTTATTTTCTACTCTATTAGGGGAAAATGACAATGGAGGCAGGCAGATATAATTTAAAGATAATTATTATATCACGTCCTCTATACCTTGAGTCAGATAACGTCCCTGAGAGTTAATCACTAAATATCAGTTACACAATCAAGCATAATCCTAAACATAATTAGATAATCACCAGCAGCCCGATGTGCAGAGTCAATTGGCTTTGTAAGTGATCGTGTGGCCTGGATTTTTCCAGGACAGTGTAGATCTTGCATGAGTTTATTAATTCTGTTGAATTAAAAAAAAAAAGATTAACTATCTCAGCACAGGAAGCTTAGTTTTAATAGCTCTCTGAGGTCTTCTCCAGATTTGAGATCGGTAGTGAGAAAACCCTCTTTCTTACGCTCTGTCTCCTGATTAGAGTCCCATGCGAGAGAGTTGCATGGTGTCTTCAGACATTTTTTCATTTTTCTGTATTGCAGGGTATTTCCATCTATCCTTCAGACTCAGTGGCTTTGTGTCTCTGAAGTCAAGTCCATTATTGGGGGCATAGCCAAGATGGGCGTTGAGGAGAGTTATTGGTTTGTATCAATCACTTACTGAGGAGAGTAATTCTTATTGCTCTGGCCTCTGGGGCAACATCTCTCAGCCGAAGGTCGAAGGTCGAAGGTAGAAGGTTGAAGGTCCCTGGGACAGGTAACCTGATCTTCAGCTTCCCCCTCTGAATTCCATGTCATGGCGTCCATATTTGTAGCATCTGGTTAGCCCGTCTACTGTGCTTGCTCCATGTGATTAGTTCCTTAATTTGAGCTTCCTCCAATATGCAGGGTGACTATGCTAGGTTCCTGCAAGATCCTGGTCCATTAATGTAGTAATTTTTATAAGACTACCCTCTGTGAATGTGTTGGAGATGTTTGTTATTTTATATATATATATTTCTAAGTTAAGCGATTTAAGACCATGGAAAATAAGCTGTAATTCTGTTACATAAAATGAATGCATGCTATTTCCTGATATTCCCGAATGTCGTGGCTTGAATGTGAAAGGTCCTTTCTAAGCTTATGTGTTTGCACTCTTGGTCCCCCAGTTGTGGGCACGGTTTTGCCAGGTGATGCAATCTGCAGGAGGCGGAGCCTCCTTGGAGGAAATGGGTTCCTGCACATGGGCCTTGAGCTGTGTTAGCTTGGCTGCACTTCTTGGTCACCTTCTGTTTTCTGACTATGGATGTAATATGACTAGTCATTTCCAGGTCTTGCCAATATGCCTTCCCTGCCATGATAGAACCATTAACCACAAATAAACTTTATGTCCTTAAGTTGCTTCTTCTGGGGCATTTGATCACAGTAATAGAAAGAGTAACACAGTGGGGTTCATAGTAGCAAAAGCAATCAAAGGAAGAGAAAAAGCCATCCACAGAGATGTGCAGTGAGTGGCAGGTTAGAAATTCTGCCAGTGGAGAATGTGATGAAGTCGTGGGTCCCCAGTGGTCCATCTGCTTCTGCCTTTTCTTGTGGCCCACAATAGACTACAGTTTCCCTTTACTTGAGTGTTGGTTCCTCTATGCACACCTACACACACACACACACACACACACACACACACCGCTCAGACAACATCAGAAGAGGAGGAAAGAATGTGAGCTGGGGAATTCAGAGGAATGCTGTGAAATGCTGCACTCTGGACATGCTGTAGAGAGCTCATTGGTGAACACATCGTAGCTGTGGTTACCCACAAAAGACCTGAGAAAGATTAAGCCAGCTGGATTCCTGTAGCCCCACCCCACACAGAGGATCCTTTGACAGCCCAGAGTTGCTAGGGAGAGGAAATTGTTCTTTCCTGAGGTTTTATCTAAAGGTAAAATTCCAATCTTTAGTGAATGGTCCCAGAACCATGCACTTACGTGAAAAAAGGCAGGGGAGATGAAGTTGCAAGGGAGATGTGTTGGGGCGGATAGAAGAAAAGTGGGCCAGGATCACACCTTATTGTATATATGTATGAAACTCTTAAGAATGAAGAAATTTTACTGGGCTCAAGATATTAAGAGTACTGGAAAGTCAAACTCAGAAGTATCTGGAAGTAGGTACCAGAAATATTCTCCATTTGGGGAGTGGCTTGGATTCACCGACTATTATTCATTCCTTCATTTGTGAATTTACAAGCTCTGTGCACCCCTCCCCACCCCCACTGTGCCTCATTATGTTGATGCGGCGGAAAGCGAGCTGCCTTGGTGGAGTTCAAATTCTGTTGTGACCGCTCAGAGTCAGTCATTCATAAGTGGAGATGACAATGCTTGTTCCTTCAGTTCAGGAACGAGATGGAGACGGAATGAGCTGATGTAGGGAAGGCCTTTCCGTGAACTCAAGAGTGTTGTCAAACGTAATTTGTCCTTGTCAGAAAGAATACCAAAGAGTGTGGGATTCTCTTGTTACCGTGTCAGCGACAGACAGAAAACAATCTAATTCCCACCCTCCTCGCCAGAAAAAGAGTCTTAGAACACAGCCCACAAATTCCAGCAGGGCGAGAAGAGAATACGAGTCTCCAGACAGATGCCTTTTCTAGTAGAAAATTGTTCAGAATGGACAAGTTACAACAGCTTACAAATATGGCTAGCTAATGGCCTTGTTTTCTGTTTTCTGCTGTGTGAATCCTTTCAAAATTCACCTATAAAGTAAGGTGAAGCTGGTACCAGAGTAAGTCTGGTCCTGGGAGGCAAGGCTGGTGTCTTAGAATAGACCCTATTAATTTATAAATAGGACTTGCGTGATGTGATGGAGGGGCATCACAAAGTAGTCCACGGAAAAGTGGGGTTTGGTGAGCTTCTTAGAAAGACTGTAAGCATGCGCATGCGCATGCGCACGCGCCGGCTTGCCTTTGGCTCACTCCCTATCCTGGGTGGTAGAAAAAACCCTTAACAACCACAGAAGGGGCCTGAGTTGTAAGTCACCTGGTGCAGTGCCTGCCCAGAACTGTGTAAACTGAGTGTGCTAGAGCACACCTATCACCCCAGCACTCAGGAGGTGAAGGCAGAAGAAAGTGAAATATGAACATATACCAAATTTCAGGGCAGGGTAGGGGGCAGGTGGAAAGGTTCTCCAAAGCATTAAAACAATAGAATCAATTGGCTATTACATGGAGAAATTACATAGACACTGAATTTTTCTCAGTTCAAAAACCGTCCCCTAAGGATGGGGTTGCGGCTCAGTGGTAGAGCCCTTGATGAACCTTAAACTTAGGTTTGATTTGATTCTAACAACCGCAAAAGCAAAATATGGACAACGAAACCCTCATCGCAATGAAAACAAAAACGGCGATATAAAGGTATATACTAGTCTTTGGATCACAAATTTGACCCTATTTCAAAATAAGGCTCTTTTTTGTCATGGTCTCATGTGAGAGGAAAGTGTATAGTGATTTACTAATAAACATATTGTAGTGATAATTTTTTGAGAGCATATAAATCCATCGTCACTGTCTGAATATGTCTTCAATTTTTTCATACTAAAGATTACGTCCTCTTGTGTTCTAGGCATGTAGTTCTCAACACACCTTAGACCCAAAGTGGTTTCCAGTTGCTGTCAAAACAGAGCCTATGTACTGAAGTTCAGCTGCTTACCCTAGGATCCATGGGTGCTTCTTGTAGTGCGAGAGGCTCAGTGTCTTGCTGCTGAGAGCAAGCCTCAGCCTTGAAAAGGCTCTCGCTACATTGTCTTCAGCGACCCATTACTTGCTACATAGTTTAAGCTGGTTTCAGACTTAATGCAAATCTCCCCTGTCAGCCTCCAAAGTGTTGAAATTACAGATATCACATCTGGAAACATTGTTTTAACTCAGCAGAGTGGGGCTTCAGGGAGTATTTGAATCTTAAAACCATCCACATTCAGGGTGTGGTACCCAGCATTCCTCCAATCACATCATATAGCTATCATACACTTTGAGGTGAGCTGGCTTCTAAGCTGAGGTGATAACACAATTTCATCTTTTCATGTGTTTCCTTGGTGAAGGGCAAATATTCTCTCTCAGGCTAAGAACAGCCAGATGGTGGTGTACCAAGCAGCTCTTAGTCATGCTAGGAACTATTGAACAATGATCTGTGAAGAGGGAGTTTTCACAAAGAGTTATTTGGTCATTTTGGAGTTGACTTTTTAACTGTCGCTGTGCCAGATAACAGCCACTACGAGATTTGTGGCCTGTTTGTTAGGGCCTCTTGTTTCCTTAGTAAGAGAAAGTGATACTGGGGAACTACAAAAACGGAGGGCCGACTATAAAAAACGTTCCTTAAGAAGAAACTATAACAGCAGAGATGGCCCAGCAGACGAATTTCTTAAGGACTGTAATGAAACATTTTGGAGGCTAGACCATGAGGGTGTGAAATACCATACTATAAACATGAACTTGTACTGAACGGACCCGGAGTTAGAGCCCTGTGGCCCATTTAGGATAATTGGGATTGGCTCCTCATCAGGAACATATTTTACCCTCAAATGCTCTGATTACAATAAAACACGCAAAGTTCCCATCTCTGCAACAACAGGTTTCATTTCCACGTCCATCTGTCAGACTGATATACCATATGACTGCATAGTTAAAAACCCATAGACATAATTTGGAACAGCAATCTATCCTGTAGGATAGCATTCATATAGACCTCACCCTCTGCCTGCTCTCAGGCAGAGGCAGCTGCACAGCATCCTAACCTTCCTCAACCCAAAACCTCTCTTCCTTACTTACAATTGGAGTCCGATTGACAGCGAGTGAGCCCAGTGGGGTCTTTATTTCAAAGAATACATTATCCAAATCTGCATTTGGAAAGAAGGGTATTCGCTTATTTATTTTGTATATGTAGGTATGTGCTCAGTGTATTTGTACATGCACATGTATGGATGTGCCAGTACATGTGTAGAGAGACCAGAGGAGGTCCCAGGTGTCCTGACACTGGGTGCACTCCTTTGAGGCAAGGTCTCTTCTTGAACCTAAGACTTGTGTTTTCTTCACAAGGCCAGAAGAGGGAGAGTTCCTGTGAGCCTTCTGTATTTTACTAACTCAGGTTTGGGATTACAAGGCTTACATGAGGTGTCCAGCTTGCTATGTGGGTGCTTGGATCCAGACTTCAGTCTTGATGATTCATCATACTCTTAACTACTGGCTCTTCTCTACTGTTCCTTAAGCTGTACTACTTGGAAAAAGAAAAACTTACATTGTAACTAAAGACTATCATACTACCTAATCTTCTTAAATATGGGCTAATGCTGCTATTTTAAATACCACCCCTATCTTAAGGGCAACTTCTCATTATGACTGAGAGAAAAACCTCCCAGTTATAAGGACCACTGGCATAAAAATGGCTGCTCCACATTCTAACATGAACAAAATAGATATAGATTTATGCACTCAGTTCCTGCCTAGGGTCTTCTGCATCAGCAGCTGCTGGGAGAGCTAGGAAGGATGGGAGGTATAGTAACAGGACAGAGGCTTAATAGTGTGCTTTTGGAAGCCTAGAATGAGGCCAAGGCCTGCAGCAGAGTTGAAGAGATTTCATCTGCTGTTTTCCCCTTACTGTCTCCTATCTCCTCAGAGTAACCCAAGCATTGGGCCCAAGAGGCATAAATTAGTCCCTGGTGATATTTCTAAATAACTCAGTACTAGAGAAAAGTGCAGGCCTCAACATTCCTCGCTGCCTTTGTAATGAAAGTGTTTGAAGCTTGGTGAGAGGAGATGGGAGTGAGGGCAGTAATTAAGGACTGGCTGGAAACTGGGCTTCTCGTGGTTGGCTCTAAATCCCAGGACTCCAGTCAATTTCCTGTCTATACCACCAACTGTCTTACCTCTGTCTTTCACTCATTATCATGAACAGCTAGGCTCAGAGTCAGACAGACTTTAGGCTGAACCCAGATTCTGTATTCTCTCTGTGTGTCTGTCTCTGCCTGCTCTAATTTTCTGTCCGACTCCTGTCTCTCTCTCCACGTCTGTCTGTCTGTCTGTCTGTGTGTCTCCCTATGTACATGACATGTGATTTTTTTCTAATAATCTACAAAATTTAAGCTGATCTCTCTAAAATATTTGCTATATTCTATAGGATATATAATACTATGCCATATAATCTATAATCATATACTACAAGTAATTTTAGTTATTTTTTCTCATGGCTGCGAACCTGAGAAGAAGAAACTTAAAGGAAGAAGGGTCAATCACAAAAACACATTTGGTTCAAAATTTGCATAATGATGTCTAATATCTTTCATGCTAATTTAAAAAATAAAACAAAGAGGGAGGGGCTTATTTGGTTTTAGAGTGCAAGGCCCGTGATCCTTCATGATGAGGAGAGCATGAGAGCAGAGGGTGAGGCAGCTGTCACAATGCCACTGACGGCAGAGCTGAGCAGGACAGAAAGCAGGGCTGGGCTTTCTTAAGGTTCCTCGTCCAGCGAGGCTCCTCTTCCTACATGTCACCAAGACCTAGGGACCAGGTACTGGAGCACATGGGTCTCTGGGAGACACTTCACATTTAAATTACAACAGACTCACACACACACATACACACACATACACACACACAGATACATACACAGACATACACATACAGACACACACAAACACATACACACACTGATACACACAGACACACACACAGATACACAGACATACATACACACACATACATACACACACACACACACACATGCCTGCACATGCACACAAAAGTGCATACATGTGCACACACACTAAACTACAAATACAATAAATACACATTATGATATATTTTGTATTAGTATATAATGTATTACATAGATAGCATTTATTAAAAAATGTGTATATATTTCAGCTGGGTTTTCTTTGTGACTTATTGCATTTTGGGGGGTTAGATCAGACAATGGCTAATCTAATTAGTCTGGGGAACTTAACTAGGGCTGTAAATGATGAGTGAGAAGTAGCAATGCACTAGGCCGACACTGGAGGAAGAGGGTGAAATGTTGGATGAGATAAGCTGGGGGATTTGAAACATCTACACGTTTTCTGCATCTATTCCTCCACTGAGGGACATCTGGGTTTTTTCCAGCTTCTAGCTATTATAAATAAGGCTGCTATGAGCATAGTGGAGCATGTGTCCTTATTGCATGCTGGGGAATCCTCTGGGTATATGCCCAGGAGTGGTATAGCAGGGTCTTCCGGAAGTGTCATGCCCAGTTTTCTGAGGAACCGCCAGACTGGAATGGATGTAGAAAATGTGGTACATTTACACAATGAAATACTACTCAGCAATTAAAAACACCGAATTCATGAAATTCTTAGGCAAATGGTTGGAACTGGAAAATATCATCCTAAGTGAGGTAACTCATTCACAAAAGAACACACATGGAATGCAGTCACTGATAAGTGGATATTAGCCCAGAAGCTCTGAATACCCAAGACACAACTCACATATCAAATCATTCCCAAGAAGAAGGAAGGAGAGGGACCTGGTCCTGGAAAGGCTTGATGCAGCATTGTAAGGGATTGCCAGGATAGAGAAGTGAGAGGGGGTTGATTGGGGAACGGGCAGAGGGAAGAGGGCTTATGGGACTTATGGGGAGGGGGAACCAGGAAAGGGAAAATCATATGGAATGTAAACAAAGAATATATAAAATAAAAAAGAAACATCTACACATTTAGAGGCATTTAATAGGAGTCTTGAGAGCCAGTGACAGCATCACTCAATATAGTCGTCAAAGTGGAGAGCGACCAAGGACATGGGTGAGTGTTTTGCTCAGTATACTCCATCTAAGAAGAATCAGTGTATCATTCCTACATTCATCACTAAAGAAAGTAATAAGAAAGATTAATAAGATTATGCTCAACTCGAGGTAGATTTAGAGAGAACTGACATGTTTACTATTTGAGTCCTTTGCATGAAAGTCACTGGGTGGGATCAGATCAGACAACTTGCTGGAATGTAGCTTGGTAGTTTATTACTAAACTACTACTAAATTATTATCAAAGCTGTGAGAAACATGAGACCTAGCAAATATATTCTCGAGTATTTGATCTTAAGGGAATGGAAGCTTGTGATCCCATACAAATTATATGCCAGTGTTCACAGAAGATGTACTCATGATAGCCTAAGACATGAATCAACCCAGATGTTTTCCAATTAGTTAAACAAATCCTGAGACCTCTGTGTCTTGGAATACTACTCAGCAGTAAAACAGGGTGAGCTATGAACACACTCAACAACCCAAAAGACAGTATTATGTTGAGGGAAAAGGTCTTAAGATTTTTTTTTGCTTATGTTTAGTATTCGTGAAATGGGAAACTACTGGGGGGTTGAAGACATTGAAAGTGGTGGGGCAGAGGTGGATGTGGCCATAGGAGGATGCTTAAAGGACTTTGTGGGCAAGGACACAAGCTCATGGCCTCTCTCTCTCTCTCTCTCTCTCTCTCTCTCTCTCTCTCTCTCTCTCTCTGCCTTTCTCTGTCTCCACTACCTTCTCAACTATCCTCTCCATGTGCTGAATAACCTCTATTCTATACTATGCCTGGTCCCTCAGGGGGAAGGGATGCCTCCGCATGGGCCAGCGGTGGCACCCCCTTACCCCACAGCTGATTGCACATCCAGCAAACATATTCCTCTCTTTTTAACTTTTTATAAAACACACCAGCCACTGTTACTCCAAATTAGAGCCATTTATTTAAGGAGTAAAACTGAATTGTTTCAATGTCTCAGACCACCCCTTGACATTGGCAAAACTATATGACTTAAGTTGTAGAAAAGACATTGGCAGGCTAAAGAGCTGGCTCGGTGGTTAAGAGCACTGACTGCTCTTCCGGAGGTCCTGAGTTCAAATCACAGCAATCACACAGTGGCTCACAACCATCCTTAATGAGATCGGATGCCCTCTTCTGGTGTGTCTGAAGACAGCTACAGTGTACTCACATATAATAAATACATCTTTAAAAAAAACAAAACAAAAAAGACATTGTCCCCGAGTAAGAACATGTGCAAACTAATTTCAACTATTTTCTTATGGCCTGGAGGAAATAACCTTACCATGCATTTCACATGTGCTCTCAACTATCCTTACAAAGGATAAGGTAGACAAGGAGGGGAGTAATGAACACAGAACCAAGCATGGGAGCAAGCATGCCAAGCACCTCCAAAGAACATTTGCTGGACCTTTGTTTATGCTAAGGACTTTGACAGACATGGAGAGGGAGAGAAATTAACCATAGTTCTTCTTCTAGTGGGGAGAGATAAGCAGGAGGAAGGTAACAATGACACTGTGGGGAGTGACATGATAGTAACACACACCAGACAGCTACAATTATTGCCAGTATTACAGAGGCACTGAAGAAGGATAGTTGACTGGCCTGGACATGGAATAACAAAGGGATGCCAGGGAGTCCTGGTGCAGAAGACAATACTTAAGCACTGTCTCAGTCAGGGCTTCTATTCCTGCACAAGCATCACGACCAAGAAGCAAGCTGGGGAGGAAAGGGTTTATTGAGCTTACACTTCCACATTGCTGTTCATCACCAAAGGAAGTCAGGACTGGAACTCAAGCAGGTCAGGAAGCAGGAGCTGATGCAGAGGCCATAGAGGGATGTTCCTTACTGGCTTGCTTCCCCTGGCTTGCTTAGCCTGCTCTCTTATAGAACCCAAGAATGCCAGCCCAGAGGTGGTACCACCCACAAGGGGCCCTCCCCCCTTGATCACTAATTGAGAAAATGCCCCACAGTTGGATCTCATGGAGGCATTTCCCTAACTGAAGCTCCTTTCTCTGTGATAACTCCAGCCTGTGTCAAGTTGACACACAAAACCAGCCAGTACAAGCACTGATATCCAGAGGAAGCAGCTGGACCACAGAAGCAGAGGAGGATACTTCAGGAAGAAGAAATTGACTTTGTAATGGCATCTGTATCCAAGCAACATCATGCTGAAAGATCGTTATTCGTATGATTTGTATAAGTGCATCCCAACATCCATATATTAAAAGTCTGGTGTAGAGTGGTAGGATTGCTAGATTGTGGGACATTTAGGAAGAAGAGCCTCATGAGAAATCCTTAGGTCATTGGGTCATTAGGTCATACTCTTGAGGGGACTGTGAGACATGATCCCTTCCATTTCCCTGTCTTTTCATGTTCACGAGGTGAGTAATTTCATTCTTCTACATGCTGTTGTGATGCACTATCTTTCGATAGCAGTATCTCATGGACTGGAAACTTAAATAAATTGACTCAGATATTTTGTTACAATAAAGGGAAACCCTACTAACAGTTACTATGCAGTAGTATAGTATGATTGGTTGAATTCAGATACTTTGCTTTGATCATAAGGGGCTTTGTATTCAGGGAAAGAGGCTCAGTTGTGTAATAAGTGATGGGGAGACACTGAAGGACTATTGAGTGGGTGAGATGGAGGTTGTATAAAGATTTCTCTAGCAGCACTAGGAAGTAGAGTTTTCAGGGAGGTTGCACTGGTGGGAATGAGAGAATCGAGGAAGTCTTAGAATCATTTCCCCAGGAAGAGTGTGTACCTACACCAAGGTGTCATATTTGTGTAGGATAAGGTATCATAGGGTCTTGGGAGGTTGAAATGGCTTCTACATGTGCAAGAAGTACATGTATGTGTTGAGATAAATCCTCATGGCAGCCCATGACCACCATGCAGAGTTTGAAGGAGCATCCTCAGGATCTCTGTCTTTAGTAAACGAAGGGCAACAGAAATGAAATTGCTGTCTATTAAGCAACTTAGGATGAAAAATATCATTACTGAAAAATGGCATGGAGACTCAAAGAAAAGCTCTTAAACAAAGGTGGAAAAGTAGAACTTGAAGTTGTGTTAGCATCTGGGCACGGCAGCATGGCCTGAAATCTCAGCAGTTGGAAGGCAGGGGTAGGAAGATTACAAGTCGGAGGGTGTCTAACAAAAGGTTGTATGTTAGGGAATCGTACTCTCAGTCCAGTGCAAGGAAATGAACAGTCTAACATATGGAAAGTTCAGTTATTCAGCTCAATCCTGTGATGTTCACTTGCAAATGCCAAGTTGACTGCATGGAGGGATATACAGAGAACTGGTAAAGTATTATCTTTGAGGACATTTCCAGCAAAGACTGGCCTGAAGGTCAGGAAAAGGGTATGGGAAGACATCTTGAGTGCTGACAGTACTACCCTTCAGCCAGAGGATTGGGCAGGTCGGGGAGCTGATGAAGGAACAAACGTATTTCCTCAGGTTGTCCTTAAGCGTTACACTAAAGGCTCACGGGTCTTGGCCCAGAGGCCTCCAGAGTGCTCTAGCCTTTGGTCCTGGTCTTTGGAGGATATACTGCCAGGCAGACCAGAGCCTTCCAGATTTTTGGACTGAGGAGCTCTGCCATCTTCTCCAGCTCTTCAGCTTGTAGAAATCTAACATGGAACTTTAGTCCTGTGAGATGAGTTTATCCATCATCCCTTTTACCTGTCTTTTATCTATTATTTATCTATACATCCATTACCCATCTATCTTTTATTGTCTATCTGTAAATACATCACCATCTATATATGTTTATCATTTACCTATTAGTATCTTTATGTCTATCATTTATTATTTAGCATCTATCTACATTCTATCTATCTATCTATCTATCTATCTATCTATCATCCATCTATTTATCTATTTGCTATGTCTACATTTTATATTGGCTCTAACTTTCTGGAGACCCCAGATTAAATAAAACCCTACAAAATACTTTCTGTTGAAGCATATAAATTTTCTCAATATTTCATTATTCACTACCATATACTACTAACACCACCACCACCACCACTACTACCACCATCACCATCATCATCTATTTTGCAGCTATTCTTAGCACAGAGCATAGCCCTCCATGGGCTGTTGATCAAGCAGAGAGAAATGTCTTGTTGCTTTCCACAGGATCACGCCTGTGTCACAATTGCCCTCCAGCACATTGGCACACCAAACTCTTGTTTCACTTTGCTTGTCAAGAAGCAGAGCAAGAGGAAGGGGGCTCTTGAAGTTTGTCATTTGCTAATTTATGATCCATCTAGTTCGGACACGTTGCCCTGATTCAGTACAAAGTTCGCATGCTAACTTGCAGACGGTGGCAGCTATGTAGATAAAGGATTTAACAAAATGCTGCGATACATCCCAGCGCGACAGAGAGCTTCTTGGCAGCTGTCTCCCATTTTGTGCCTGCTGCCAGTTGAGATGTAAAAATTGTCAGACTATTTATTTCTAAATGGAAATCTAGGCTGTAGCAATAATGAAAGTGTGAATAAAATAATAGGAAAAACCTCTGCTACTAAATTTGTTTCAGTGATCCATAAGAGGTTAAATAATTAAATCTATTAAAATGTGTCACTTGCTCAACATCTTGCAGACTGGAAACAGAATGCCCTGATGTTTAAAAATTGTAGAGCAATTGTCTACACAGTGAGGTAGTTGGCTGGCACTGTAACCATCTCTAAGACATTAGTATTTTACATAAAAGTTCCTGTGCTGTTTCTATTAGCCACGATCTGTCTCAGGTTTTCTTGGTTGTGGTTTCTGCCCCATTAGTTTCCAAATGCACTTTGCACTCTGTCTACTTGCTTTGGAGAGTGAAGGTACTTTTGGATGGTCGGTCTCAATATTTTATGAATTGCTCTCCAAATCTTGCCACTATGATAGCTTCATTTCTTGTCTATACTTGGTGTGATGGTTTGTATATGCTTGCCCAATAGAGTGGCACTATTAGGAGGTGTGGCCTTGTTGGAGTAAGTGTGTCAGTGTGGGCATGGGGTTCACACCCTCCTCCTTGCTGCCTGGAAGCCAGTATTCTGCTATCATCCTTCAGATGAAGATGTAGAACTCTCAGCTCCTCCTGCACCAGGCCTGCCCAGATGCTACCATGTTCCTGCCTTGATGATAATGGACTGAACCCCTGCACCTGTAGGCCAGCCCCAATTAAATGTTGTCCTTATAAGCATTGTGTTGGTCATGGTGTCTGTTCACAGTAGTAAAACTCCAACTAAGATACTTGGGGATGGTCTCTCTCTCTACTGTCTGATGATTCCAGTGTCACTATCTTAGACATGCAAACCTTGATTTGCTTCTCATAAATAGGATTTGATAGAAATGTTTCTAAGTTTAGTGGAGACTCAACAAAGCTTGAATATTCTGATTTGATTTTGCTTTTTAAGAAGGTACCAGGATAGCTGAATCCAACTCAGAAATATAGAACAGAATTAAAAACCTTAAATGACCCTGAGATCCCACCTTACACCAATCAAAATGGTTGCAAAACCTCAGGTGACAGCACATGTTGTAGAGGATATGGAGAAAGAAGAACCCTCTTCCATTGCTGGTGGGATTGTGAACTGCTACAACCACTCTGGAAATCAATCTGGTGGTTTCTCAGAAAATTGGAAATAGATCTACCTGAAGACCCAGCAATACCACTCTTGGGAATAATCCCAAAAGATGCCCTACCATGCCACAAGGGCACGTGTTCCACTATGTTCAAAGAGGCCTTGTTTGTGATAGCCAGAAGTTGGAAACAACCCCAGATGCCCCACTACAGAAGAATGGATACAGAAAATGTGGTTCATTTCCACAATGGAATACCATCATCCTGAGTGAGGTGACTCAGACCCAAAAGGACATGCATGGTATGTTCTCACTAATAAGCAGATATTAGCAAAACAAAACAAAACAAAACAAAAATAACCAAACAAACAAATAAAAAAAAAACCAAAAAAACAACTGCCGAATACCCAAGATACAGCCCACAAAACTCAAAAAAGGCAATAAGTTGAAGGGCCCAAGTGAGGGTGCCCACAGTCCCACTTGGGAGGGAGAAGAAATCAACCCAGGGGCTGGGAATCAAGGGAGGTAGCTAGGAGGGAAAGAGGATGGGGGAACAGAGAGGGGAACATGACTGGGTATTAGGTGGGAGAAAAGGACTGAAATCCCTGAGGGCCAGCAGAAAGATTGGAAACAGGCAACCTCAGGAGTAGGAGGTGGGAGGGACCTTCCAGAATGTACCAGAGACATGGGAGGTGAGAAACTCTTAGGACTCAAAGAGAGGGACCTTAGATGAAAAGCCCTACACTGGGGAGAGGGAACTTGTAGAGCCCACCTCCAGTAGGAAGACAGGCATCAAGTGAGGAATAGGGTTGCCATCCCAAAGTCAAAACTCTGACCCATAATTGTTCCTGTCTGAAAGAACTGCAGGGATGGAAATGGAGAGGAGCCTGAGGAAAAGAAGGTCCAGCGACAGGCCCACAGTGGGATCCAGCTCAAGGGGAGGCTCTAAGGCCTGACACTACTACTGCGGCTATGGAGGGCTCACAAACAGTGACCTATTATGGCTGCCCTCTGAAAGTCCAACAAGCAGCTGAAAGGTCAGGTGCAGATATTTGCACCCACCTAAGGGACAGAGCTCCTGACCCCTGTGGTTGAATTAGGGGAAAGCTGGAAGAAGCTGAGGAGGAGGGTGACCCTGTAGGAGGACCTGCTGGTCTCAATTAATCTGAACCCCGAGATCTCTCAGACGCTGGAACACCCACCAGGCAGCATACACCAGCAGATATGAGCCCCCAACTCATATACAGCCGAGGACTGCCGAGTCCGGGTTTAGTCAGAGAAGATGCAGCTAACCCTCAAGAGACTGGAGGCCCCAGGGAGTAAGGAGGTCTGGTGGGGTAGTGGTGGGGGGCATTCTCATGGAGACTGGTGGGAGTGGGGTGGGGAGGAAGTATGGCATGTGGAACAGTTGGAGGGTGGACTGAGAGGAGAATACAATCTGGAGTTTAAAATAAAAAATAATAATAATAAAAAGAAAATGTTAAAAAAATGGGCATTGTATAATGGTTAAACACAAAATAATGTGTTACTTGTTAAGAAGACCCAGGGGTGGGGGACTACAATCTGGAGTGTAAAACAAAAAATTAATTAACTAATTAAAAAAAAAAACCCTTCAGTCTGATGAGATGACTTAGTTGGGTAGAGGCATCTATCGACAAGCCTGATGATCTGAGTTCAGCCCACTGTATCCATGTGATGGTTTGTATATGCTTGACCCAGGGAATGGCACTATCAGGAGGTGTGGCCTTGTTGGAGTAGGTGTGTCACTGTGAGTGTGGGCTTCACACCCTCATCCTTGCTGCCTGGAAGTCAGTCTTCTGCCAGCAGCCTTCAGATGAAGATGGAGAACTCTCAGCTCCTCCTGCACCATGCCTGCCTGGGTGCCGCATGCTCCTGCCTTGATGATAATGGACTGAACCTCTGAACCTGTAAACAAGCCCCAGTTAAATGTTGTCTTTGTAAGACTTGCCTTGGTCATGGTGTCTGTTCACAGCAGAGAAACCCTAAGACAGTCCACATGGTAGGAGAGAATCTACTAAAAGCAAGTTATCCTCTGCACATGAGCACACACACACACACACACACACTTTAAATCTGTATGGCAAAATGGGTAATCTAGGAACAGCACTGTTTAGACAGTTTCTAATAGGCATCAAATGCATTTATTTATTAATAAAAATTATTTCAACAAAGACTGGTATAACTTTAACATTTTGAGATAAGAGTACAAAGGACTTCAAAGTATCTCTGGACAGGCATTCACCCCCTGAGAGAAACGGGTTGTAAAGGAAGGAACATCCAACATAATTCTCCATGCCTCCACTGCATGTGTCTGATACAGCCATACTACTTAGTAGGTAAATTTGGTTTATTTGGACAGGGTGCATCTATTTATTGGAGGCAAAATTCCCAAAGCTGCATGTGGCTTGATTAACGCAGAGACTAATTTATTAAAAGTCAAAATAATGTTGGAATTTGATTGTATTCAAAGAGTAGATGAGAGAGAGAGAGAGAGAGAGAGCCTACATCATCCACTAGAGTAGGTACTTTTGTCTACCACAGCATGGTGGGTGGGCAAGGAGTCCCAATTGGAAGCAGCCATATCCTTGGCCTCTTCCCTGCCTTCTGTTATCGATTTGCAACTCCAATCATGAGTGGCCACGTCTGCACATAAGTCCCCAAGCTCATTAAGGAAAAGTGCTTGCTCTGTTTCTCATTCAATTGCCGAGATCATTAGAAGTGCCCCAGACTTCAGACTTAGCTGAGTTTAGTCAATTTTTACTAGCTTTTCTCTTGGTTTTAATTCACTTTGATGCCATAATTGCTTGGTTTGAAATTGTCACATGTTATGCAATTTTCAGGCACCAAATGAAGCTTTGTTGGGGAAGATCTGGGATCTCAAAGGGTTCTGGGCACTGATCATCTCTCCTTGCCATGCCCTGAGAGGTGAGTGCTCTGTTGTTCCACATTTATAGAACAAAGCTTTTAGACAGAATGTTCCAAATCACATAGATCATATTATGGGGTAGAGCTAAGATCTAGGCTCGTACAGTTGAACTTCCAAGCCGTAGTCTTTTTTTTTTTTAAATTGGTTATTTTATTTATTTACATTTCAAATGTCATCCCTCCTCCAAGTTTCCCCTCCACAAACCCCTATCCCATTCCCTGTCCCCTTTGTCTCTATGAGGGTGCTCTGCAACCCACCCACCCAGTCCTACCTCAGTGCCCTAGCATTCCTCTACACTGGGGGACAGTGAGCCTGCTATAGCACCAAGGGACTCCCCTCCCATTGATGCCTGCTACATATGCACCTGGAGCCATGGGTGTTTTCATGTGTAATTCTTTGGTTGGTGGTTTAGTCCCTGGGATCTTTGAGGGATCTGGTTTCTTGATATTGTTGTTCTACATGGTCTTAACCAGTTTGCTTTATTGGCAATCCTAGGCTAATTTGAGGGTGATATTTTTTGTCCCCAAACATAATTTTCTTATCCATCCTACATATCTTTCTTACTGTTATAATAAAACACAGTTCTTGAAATAAGTAAAATACTCGTGTGGTGTGGGTATATGTGACTATATGGAATACATAGTACATTTGATTTGCATATGTGTGTGTAGGGTACGTGTGTTGTGTTGTGTGTGTGTGTGTGTGTGTTTGTATGAGTTTGTGTGGGTAGTATATTAGATGGAAAATTTTACTAAGGAAAAAAACATGTGATTGGGAACAGGGCTGGGGGTTGGACTGGGCAGGAGATAGCAGTGGAAAGAGGCAATAGCATTGATACAGTAGACTCAATGCCGAACAAAGAACGAGAGACATTCGTTGTGCTGCAACAGGTAGCTGCTGCCTTCAGGCTCCCGTCTGCTTGTGGAACCAGGTAGAAAGCAGCAAGCTGTCAACTCGTCTCCATGCTGTCTGCTTTTACTCCATCAGACATTCTGTAATGTGACAGTGACTGCTAGTGCCTTGGAGCTGACAGTCAGTCCAGACCTGATGGCTCAAATTAAAAACTAAAATCTTTCAGTTGTAAAAACAAAAAAAAAATCCCTCAGAGCAAATGGACCCAGAGCCCTCCAGTATTTTTACCAATATACACAAGTAAACTACACAATGTAAGTGCTCAGACATGAAGCTACTCAAATAAACTTGCACAATTAGACCAGAAAATGTAGTGAGAGTAAACATGCCTAGAACTCTTTGAGTGGTGCTGGGTGTCTGCTGGTTTTTCCTTTCCCTACAGGGAACTGGGAAACAGAAAAGAAGCAGAATACATATTTAGTTACATCTAGCAAATGGATTAGTTGATGACATGTCCTATGAAAGAGATCAGCTTTTTGGCCCAAAGTGTTTTATTAAATGGCTCAATGGCTGTGATTGGTGTTGGCATTATGTCAGGTCCTAACTTCACTGATCCATCACCGTGTGCTTCTTAGGCATCCATAGAAAAGGACTATTTCCTATGCATGTGTACATATGTGGATAGATAAAAATCCATTTACACATATATGTCCACATAGACACATGCACAAACTCCTATACACAGTATTTTAATCTTATTTGCAGCTAAAAAATCTGCACATATTTTATAAACACAACCATGCACACACTTCTGTTAAAACTCATAACTTACTAAATGATTCCATAAGATTTTGTGCTTCCGGATGGAATGGACAGGCAATACCAGGTACACAGAGATATGCCGAGTTTAACATCACTCGGGACACAGCCTGACAGGCTTCTGTCTGTGCCCAAGGACTGGGCAGCTCTGTGGGTCATCTGTGTGCCAGCCCTGTCTTGGGACATTTGTGATTGGCACTTGGAAGGGGTCCCTGTAGAATCCGCCATCTTTGCTCCTGGATGGCTCAGACAGGCAATACCAGGTACACAGAGACAACCGAGTATAACATTGCTTGGGGCAAGGCACACTAGGGTTCCAACAGCACCCAAGAGTAGGGCAGTCCATCAACAATCTGTGCCAGGGGAAACCCAGTCATCCAGCAATGCAGAAATAACCTTACAGGCTCACAGGAGGTTCAAGTGCCAGCCAGTGACAACAGGTTAATTAACTAATGCCAGAGATAACCAGATGGCAAAAGGCAAATATATGAATGTTACTAACAGAAATCAAGGCAATATGGCAGCATCTGAACCCAATTCTCTGATAACAGCATGTCCTAGATACCACAACACACCAGAAAAACAAGATCTGGATTTAAAACCACATAACATGATGCTATTAGAGGATTACAAGAAGTACATAAATAAATCTCCTAAAGAAATACAGGAGAACATGAATTAAAAGGTAGAAACCCTTACAAAGAAAACACAAAAATCATTTAAAGAAATTCAGGAGAATATGGGTGAACAGATAGAAGCCAATAAAGAGGAAATACAAAACAGGAGAACTTGGGTCAACAGGAAGAAGTCATGAAAGAGGAAACACAAAAATCTCTTAAAGAATTACAGGAAAACACAAACAAATAAGTGAAGGAAGTGAGCAAAACTATCCAGGACCAAAAACAGAAGTAGAAACAACTAAGAAATCACAAGAGAGACAACTTTGGAGATAGAAAACCTTGAGAAGAAATCAGGGTCATAGATACAAATATCAACAACAGAATACAAGAGATGGAAGAAAGAATCTCAGATGCCGAAGATACCATAGAAAACATGGACTCAACAGTCAAAGAAAATGCAAAATGCAAAAAGCTTGTAATCCAAAACATCCAGGAAATCCAGGACACAAAGAGAAGAACAAACCTAAGGATTATAGGTATAGAAGAGAGCAAAGATTTACAACTTAAAGGTCCAGCAAATATCTTCAACAAAATTATGGAAGAAAACTTCCCTAACCTAAAGAGACAGCTGCCCATGAACATATAAGAAGCCTACAGAACTCCAAACAGACTGGACCAGAACAGAAATAACTCCTGTCACATAATAATCAAAACCCCAAATGTACTAAACAAAGAAAGATTATTAAAGGCAGTACGAAAAAAAAGGCCAAGTAACATATAAAAGAAGACCTATCAGAATTACACCAGACTTCTCACCAGAGACCATGAAAACTAGAAGATCCTGGACAGATCTCATGCAGACTCTAAGAGAACACAAATGCCAGCCAAGACTACTATACTCAGCAAAGCTCTAAATCACCATAGATGGAGAAACCAAGATATTCCATGACAAAACCAAATTTACACAGTATCTTTCCACAAACCCAGCCCTACAAAGGATAATAGGTGGAAAACACCAACACAAGGAGGGAAACTACACCCTGGAAAAAGCAAACCAAAAAGAAGATAACCACTCAAACATAAAAATAACATCAAAAACAACAGGAAGTAATAATCACTATTCCTTAATATCTCTTAACATCAATAGACTCAATTCCCCAATAAAAAGACATAGACTAACAGACTAGATATGTAAACAGGACCCTACATTTTGCTGCATACAGGAAACACACTTTAGTGTCAAAGACAAACACTACCTCAGAGTAAAAGGCTGGAAAACAATTTTACAAGCAAATGGTCTCAGGAAACAAGCCAGAGTAGTCATTCTAATATTAGATAAAATTGACTTTCAACCTAAAGTCATCAAAAGGGACATAGAAGGATACTTCTTACTGGTGAAAGGAAAAATCCACCAAGAACTCTCAATTCTGAACATCTATGCTCCAAATGCAAGGGTACCCTTATTCATAAAACAAACTTTAGTAAAGCTCAAAGCACACATTGTACCTAACACAACAATTGTGGGTGACTTCAACACTCCACTCTCCTCAATGGACCGATCAGGAAAACAGAAACTAAACTGGGACACAGCGAAACTAATTGAAGCTTTGGACCAAGTAGATTTAACACACACACACACACACACACACACACACACACACACACACACACCATTTCATCCTGAAGCAAAAGAATATACCTTTTGCTCAGCACCTCATGGTACCTTCTCCAAAATCGACCATATAATTGGTCACAAGACAGACCTCAACAGATATAAGAAGATAGAAATAATCCCATGCATCCTATTAGATCACCACAGACTAAGGCTGGTCTTCAATAGCAACAAAAACAACAGAAAGCCCACATACACATGGAAGCTGAATAATACTCTACTCAATGATACCTATTTCAAGGAAGAAATAAAGAAAGAAATCAAAGACTTTTTAGAATTTAATGAAAATGAAGGCACAACATACCCAAATCTATGGGACACAATGAAAGCAGTGCTAAGAGGAAAACTCATAGCCCTGAGTGCCTCCAAAAAGAAACTGGAGAGAGCATACACTAGCAGATTAAAGACACACCTGAAAGCCCTGGAACAAAAAGAAGCTAATTCACCCACGAGGAGTAGAAGACAGGAAATCATCAAACTCAGGGCTGAAATCAATCAAGTGGAAACAAAGAATCATACAAAGAATCAACAAAACCAGGAACTGGTTCTTTGAGAAAATCAACAAGATAGGTAAACCCTTAGCCAGATTAATCAGAGGGCACAGAGACAGTATACAAACTAACAAAATTAGAAACGAAAAGGGAGATATAACAACAGAAACTGAGGAAATTCAAAAAATCATCAGATCCTACTACAAAAACCTATACTCAACACAACTGGAGGAAATGGACAATTTCATAGACAGATACCAAATATCAAAATTAAATAAGGTTCAAATAGATCATCTAAACAGCCCCATAATCCCTAATGAAATAGAACTGGTAACTGAAAGTCTTCCAACCAAAATAAAGCACAGGACCAGATAGTTTTAGTGCAGAATTCTATCAGAACTTCAAAGAATGCCTAACACCAATACTCCTTAAACTATTCCACAAAATAGAAACAGAACGAACACTACTCAACTCATTCTATGAAGTCACAATTGCACTGATACCAAAACCACACAAAGATCCAACAAAAAAAGAGAACTTCAGACCAATTTCCCTAATGAGTATCGATGCAAAAATACTCAATAAAATTCCTGCCAACATAATTCAAGAACACATCAAAATGATCATTCACCATGAATAAGTAGGCTTCATCCCATGGATGCAGGGATGGTTCAATATACGGAAATCCATCAATGCAATCCATTACATAAACAAAGTCAGAAAAAAAAAACACATGGTCATTTTATTAGATGCTGAAAAAGCATTTGACAAAATTCAGCATCATTTCATGCTAAAAGACTTTGAAAGAACAGGAATTCAAGGCCTATACCTAAACATAGTGAAAGAAATATACAGCAAACCAGTAGTCAACATCAAACTAAATGGAGAGAAACTTGAAGCAATCCCACTAAACTCAGGGACTAGACAAGGCTGCCCCCACTCTCCATATCTTTTCAATGTTGTACTTGAGGTGTTAGCTAGAGCAACTAGACAACATAAGGAGGCCAAAGGGATACAAATTGGAAAGGAAGAAGTCAATCTATCAATATTTGCAGATGATATGACCCAAAAAACTCTATCAGAGAACTCCTACAGCTGATAAACAACTTCAGCAAAGTGACTGGTTATAAAATAAACTCAAGCAAATAAGTAGCCTTCTTATACTCAAAGGGTAAGCAGGCTGAGGAAGAAATTATGGAAATGACACCCTTTACAATAGCCACAAACAATATAAAGTATCTTGGTGTGACTCTAACCAAACAAGTGAAAGATCTGCATGACAAGATCTTCAGGTCTCTGAAGAAGAAAATCGAAGAAGACCTCAGAAAATGGAAAAAATCTTCCATGCTCGTGGATTGGCAGGATTAATATGGCTAAAATGGCCATTTTGCCAAAAGCAATATACAGATTCAATGCAATCCCCATCAAAATCCCAACTCAATTCTTTATAGAGTTAGAAAGAACAATTCTCAAATCCATCTGGAATAACAAAAAACCCAGGATAGCTAAAACTATTTTCAACAGTAAAAGAACTTCTGGGGGAATCAGTACCCGGGACCTCAAGCAGTTTTACAGAGCAATAGTGTTAAAAAGTGCATGGTATTGGTACAGTGACAGACAGGTAGATCAATGGAATAGAATTGAAGACCCTGAAATGAACCCACACACCTATGGTCACTTGATCTTATACAGAGCTAAAACCATCCAGTGGAAAAAAGATAGCCTTTTCAACAAATGGTGCTAGCTCAACAGGAGGTCAGCATGCAGAAGAATGCAAATCGATCCATTCTTATCTCCTTATACTAAGCTCAATGCCAAGTGTATCAAGGACCGCCATATAAAACACTGAACACACTGAAACTAACAGAAAAGATACTAGGGAAGACCCTTGAGCACATGGGCTCATGGGAAAAGTTCCTGAACAGAACACCAATAGCTTATGCTCTAAGATCAAGAATTGACAAGTGGGACCTCATAAAATTACAAAGTTTCTGTAAGGCAAAGGTCACTGTCAAAAGGACAAAATGGCTACCAACAAGTTGGGAAAAGCTCTTCACCAACCCTACATCCAACAGAGGACTAATATCCAATATATACAAAGAACTCAAGAAGTTAGACTCCAGGGAATCAAATAACCCTATTAAAAATGGGGTATAGAGCTAAACAAAGAATTCTTTCATGGTAAGAATTTTGAATGGCTGAGAAGAGCAATTTTCCACATCAATAGTCATTAGGGAAATTCAAATCTAAACAACCCTGAGATTTCACTTCACACCAGTCAGAATGGCTAAGATTAAAAACTCAGGAGACAGCAGATGTTGGCGAGGATGTGGAGAAAGAGGAACACCCCTCCACTGCTGGTGGGATTGCAAGCTTGTACAACCACTCTGGAAATCAGTCTGGCAATTCCACCAGCAGAGGAACTTCTGGAGGACCCTGCTATACCACTCCTGGGCATATACCCAGAGGATTCCCAGGCATACAATAAGGACACATTCTCTACTAAGTTCATAGCAGCCTTACTTATAATAGCCAGAAGCTGGAAAGAACCCAGATGTCCCTCAGTGGAGGAATGGATACAGAAAATGTGGTATATTTACACAATGGAATACTACTCAGCAATTAAAAACAATGAATTCATGAAATTCTTAGGCAAATGGTTGGAAATGGAAAATATCATCCTAAGAGAAGTAACTCAATCACAAAAGAACACACATGGAATGCAGTCACTGATAAGTGGATATTAGCCCAGAAGCTCTGAATACCCAAGACACAATTCGCATATCAAATGATTTCCCAAGAAGAAAATAGGAGAGGGCCCTGGTCCTGGAAAGGCTTGATGCAGCAATGTAGGGGATTGCCAGGAGAGAGAAGTGGGAGGGGGTTGATTGGGGGAAGGGAGGAGAGAAGTGGGCTTATGGGACTTATGAGGAGGGGGGAACTGGGAAAGGGGAAATCATATGGAATGTAAACAAAGAATATAGAAAAAAAGATTTGTGGGAGATCTTTTTCTGTTATGTGGAGATTTTTTTAAATAAGGAATTATCTTTCACAAGTCGCATCTATTAGCATAGAGTTTAAGTTAAATTGGCTCCTCCACTTATTTCTTAGAAACAGGGTGAGCCTTGTGTATCAAAGGCTGGTCTTGAACTAGCTATGTAGTTAAGGATAATTTTGAACAACTGATCACCCTGCCTCTACTTCTTGAGTGCTGGGATTACCAGTGTGTACTACCATGTCAACTTCATATAGCAGTGGGACACTGAAAACTGTTCTTATCAAGTTCTTTACCTATCGAGCTTATTCCCCAGACCACATATTAGCTTTATATTTTAATATTGGAGTATTTATTTATTTATTTATTTATTTATTTATTTATTTATTTATTGTGTGTCTGTCACTGCATGTAAGGGGAGATCAGAGGGCAAATGAGAGGACTTAGTACCCTTTATCCACCATATGTGTCCCAGGGACCAAGCTAGTGGACTTACCAGTGGGTGGCTTTGTTTCTTAAGCCATCTCCCTGGGCTGTTTGAGTTTTGAAGAGTATGTGTGTGATTTCCTGGGGGAAGTGCCTGGGTCAGGGGCATAACTATGGCACTGCTGACAAAGGATCTTCTTTTTATGCTTTCTGGTAGGCTCCTTTTCTCAGTGCTGTGGCAAAACAAATCTTAATACATCTCAACCACAGCACCACTGGATGTGTTGCTGATTTGTGTTACTTTCAAGCATGATTTGTGTTACTTTCAAGCCCTACTATGAGTTGAATTCTGAAATATTACCAGGAGTAAGATTTGATTTAGAGATTTGTTAATATTTCCCAAGAAGCTCTTGTTTGTTTAGCTTATGGTAAAGGCTCAGTAGCTGTATTTTTAAAGAAGATGTGGTTTGGGCTTTAAATGGTTCCTGAAGGTCTATGAGCTATGCCCTAGTTCATAGCTGATGGCACTTTTGAGCACAGCTCTAGTAGAAGGAAGTGAGAGTACTGCGGAATGTTTTTGATGGAGATACTGGAATTCCAGGCTCTCTCTTTTCTTTCTGCTCTCTGACTGACATGAGGTAAACTACTTTGCTCTATCACATGTTCTCTGTTATGATGCTCTCCTGTGTCATTAGGCCCAAATGATGGTATGAGGGATGATTCTCTAGAAACTGTGAACCAATGGCTTTTTATTCCTTATCAGTCTATCATTGCAGGATCTTCCATAGTGACAGAAGTCTAGCTCAGGAGGAAAGTTTTATTATGAAGATTACTAGGATGCATATGGGAAACCTCTTGGTAAGACTGGGAGGACCTCTTAAGGACAAGGCTTTATCCTAAGCATGTTTCTAGGAGAGCGGACTCACTATAAATATCTGTGAAATTAATAGATGGACAGATAGGTGATAGATACATGAAGAGAGAGAGACAGAGAGACAGAGAGAGCAAGGGAAGAATGGAAGGATGGATGATGGATGATTTCTTGGATGTACAGATAGATTGTTGATGAACAGAGGGAGGGACAGATATACACATTTGATAGTAGTTTGTTTTTCTAAAATCTGAGAACCATTTTGATATATCTCAAATGAGAATAAACAAGTTTTAATCTAAGTAGGAAATTCTCTGCAACTTTTCTCAGATTTCAAAAGCCATCAAAGCCAATGCACACATCCTGATCTTCTTATTGTTTTACAGCTAGCTCATTGCTTGTTTTACTCTGTTTAGAATATGCAAGTCATAGCTATGTCTGCATTTTAGACAAACTGCCTTCTGAGTGCCTTCACATTGAATTGGGCTTTGAATAGTACTAAATATGCCTCCTCAATTGGTTGTGGTGGTTAATAGGAACATTCACAGACTGTTTCTATATATCTTCACAACAAATATAAACACAATTAGCTCTTATTCAGAAATAATTTGGTTGTAAAACCCAGTGATTCCTAAACATGTCCCTGACTTTAGGAAACTCCAACAAGCAAACATTGAAATTTGCAGAATGCACAAATTCACTCCAATTCATCTCAGAATTATTTGTCACTTTACCATGGGTTTCCCAGCAGGAGATTTTTAAACAATAAGATCTTGTAATGCATTTAGATCTTTAGTCACTTTGGAATAATTAGATGTAACCCTTTAAGGAATGTGGTAACTCCCCCAACACAGCAATTAGCGCATTAATGTGGGTATTCTAATGTTTGTTCTCTCCTGGTCTTTGTGAGCTTAATAAATTCATCATGTTTGTTTCTTCAGTTCTCTTAAATACCTAGTGTTTAATTCATAATTTATGGACCTAAGGGATATGATTGAATTTCTCATGTATCTTTGTATCCTTCAAGATTACTAATATGTCATGGGAACACCCATCCACAGTATTTATTAAATGAATATCCTTACTGCAGAGAGGTGGGTCCTCCTATATTATGATGTATGAGTACTTTGCAGCTGTACAAGGAAAATGAAGGGTTTAAAGGTTCCTTAGATATTTCTTCTTGTTATAAAATAAGAATGACCTTTGCAACTTCTTAAGTTTAGCTGCTCATGAATTATGAGGGGTTCTTCATAGAAAAGACATTTCCTACAGTCGACTTACCCTCAGAAGACCATGCGACTTCTCTGTTGGAAAAAATTGCACTTCCTCAGTCCATGGAGGGCTACCCATGTCAGGGGAAGTTTTATTATTGTCCATGGCACTAGAAAGAATATTTTAGCCCATTACTTCCTGTCTTCATCAGCAATTCTCAGCAGTAATAACCTTTATGGTGTACATGCCGTTTCCCACGCTGGGGGACAGTATTGGAGACAATGTAAAAAAGCAATGGACATTTTAAACTGAATTATTTTAGAGCAAAATAAATGATATTTCTATTATTCCTCTATTTGGAGGTTTGGTGTGTACTTTTCTTTTTGTCTATTTTTAAAATTTGTGTAATTTTTTTCTTTAAGTTCGAGTCTTGCTATGTCAGGTTGACCTCAACTTATTATGTAGTTCAAGGTGGCCTTAAACTTACATGTTCACTCAGCTTCTTTAGTGCTGGGATAACAGGCATAAACTACTATACCAGTTTCTGTGTATATTTTAGATGTGACCAAGAATTGACTTTTACAAAGTGAGTTAATTGCTAAAGGAAAGTAAGGTAGGTAGGGGTATATACACATGTCTCACCAAACTAAAGCTTTGGGAGAAATAACGAAATTTAAGACTGAAAAAGTAATCAAGACTGAGTCACCCAGTGTACTGGCTGGTTTTTTGAGTCAACCTGACCCAGGCTGGAGTTATCACAGAGAAAGGAGCCTTCCTTGAGGAAGTTCCTCCAGGAGATCCAGTTGTAAGGCATTTTCTCAATTAGTGATCAAGGGTGGGTGGTACCATCCCTGGGCTGGTGCTCTTGGGTTCTATAAGAGAGCAGGCTGAGTAAGCCAGGAGAAGCAAGCCAGTAAGAAACATCCCTCCATGGCCTCTGCATCAGCTCCTGCCTCTAAGTTCCTGTCCTGTGTGAGTTCCTGTTCTGACTTTCTTTGGCGACTTCGACAGCAATATGGAAGTGTAAGCTGTCCACTATTCAGCTTCTGATTTCTAACCACATTACAGAGAAACTTATCTATCTATCTATCTATCTATCTATCTATCTATCTATCTATCTATCAATCATCTATCTATCATCTATCTATCTATCTATCTATCTATCTATCTATCATCTATCTAACCAATTTCCCTATTTCTAATTTTTGTTCTTTGGATCTTTGTCATACATAATGTTTAACTTTAGCCATTTGATTAAAGAAAAAGTCCCACTCAGGCAAAATATGGAAATAAGAAAAGCAGGTACTTTAGTTATAGGAGGAATGGTTTAGAATGACAGTTTTTTTTTTGAGGTGGTGAATTTTAATTTTGGGCTGGTCTTCATTGGGCTCAGAGAAGGCCATCTGTAGCTCCAGCCCCTCAGGAGGCTGAGGCACAAGGACCGCATGATTGAGGTTTGCCCTGACAGTTTATAAAAACAGAAAGTCGGTGGAAGGCTGAGGATGCAGCTTGGTTGGTAGAGTGCTTACCTAGCATGCATGAAGCCATGTGGAGCCCATGTGTACACTGCTCTCTGCTGTGTACACTGTGTGGTGGGCATGATTGCAGTCCCAGCATTTAGGAAGTGGAGGCAGGGTAATCCTTCTCTGCTACATAGGGAGTCTGGAGCCAGCTTTGTATATGTGGAAGTCTATTTTAAAAATGTGAGGGTTGGGGATGTAACTCAGTGTACTTGCCTAGTATACACGAGGAGATTCTAGGTTTAATTCTAGTACCAAGGAGGAAAAAAGAAAAAGAAAAGAAAGAAGATAAGAATGTCCCCGAGTGGCAGTGGCTGCGGCAGCAGCAGCAGCAGCTGGTCCAGTGGAAGGGCCATCAGCAGTGGAACCAAGGCGACAGGGTTCAGGCAGGCCTTGCGCCCACTACCACTGACCTTCGCTGGCCAGCCGGGCTGCAAGCGGTGGCAGATTTACAGCGCCTTTCACCCCACAGAAGCTACATCAGAACTCTGCCTCCTGCCAGTCAGTTACAAGAGTCTCTCCACCATCTTGGATCTCGAGCACCAGAGAAATCAGACAGACTAAGGTACACAAATATAACCCAAGGCCAACATCATGGGGGTCTAAGCCCGACGGGCGTTGGCCTGCACCCAGACCCTGGGCTGTTGGGGAAGCATCGGTGTGCAAACCCGGCCAGGAGGTTGTTTGCCCAGCCGGGCACGTGCGTGCCACCATTTTGACTACGGGACTCCAGAGAGTTCTAGCAGGCAAAGTCAGCTAAGAGTCATAGCCCGAGGCTAACATAGCAGGGGGCTAAGACGGACAGGTCTTGGACTGCCCCCAGGCCCTGGGCTGCTCGGTGGGCCATCTGTGTGCCAACCCAGCCAGGAGGTTGTTAGCCTAGCAGACTCTCCCGGCACTCTCAGGGAGCATGCACACACTCCACCATCCTCCCCACCTGATAGAACCAATTAACAGTCATAGCCCGAGAGGAACTTTGCTCAGGCCTTAGCCTGCCAGGCTTTTGCCTAGACTCAGGGCCTCAGCAGCTAGCCTTGTGCACCAACCCGGTTGGGAGATAGGCTGCCCAGCAGAGTGACCAGCACTTGGAAAAGGTCCCGCGGCAGCATAGACCATCAGCACTCACTCAAGGAGCAAATGGGCACCACCTAGTTCATACAGACAACCTGGGGCAAGGAACACTAGGGCTGCAAGGGCACCCAAGAGGAGGGCAGCACATTAGCAATCTGTAACAGGGGAAACCGAGCCATCCAGTGTTGCAGAAATAGCCATATAGCCTCATAGGAGGCACAAATACCAGCCAGAGACAAGACCAATTAACACCAGAAATAACAAGATGGCAAAGGGCAAACGCAGGAACGCTACTAACAGAAACCTAAGCAATATGGCAGCATCTGAAACAAACTCTCCAACATCAGCAAGTCCTGATTACACAAACACACCAGAAAAACAAGATTTGGATTTAAAAATCACTGTTCATGATGCTGCTAGAAAAACACAAAAAGGACATAAATGAATCTCTTAAAGAAATACAGGGGAACATGAATAAGCTAGAAATCCATATAATGGAAACACAAAAAACACTTAAAGAAATTCAGGAGAATAAGGCTCAAGAGATAGAAGCCAATAAAGAAGAAACACACACACACACACACACACACACACACAAACTTAAAGAAATGCAGGAGAAAGTGAGTCAAACAGCAGAAGTCATGAAAGAGGAAACACAAAAATCTCTTAAAGAATTATAGGAAAACACAAACAAGCAAGTGAAGGAGCTAAGCAAAACCATCCAGGATCTAAAATCAGAAGGATAAACAACTAAGAAATCACAAAGGGAGACAACTTTGGAGATAGAAAACCTTGAGAAGAAATCAGGGGCCATAGATGCAAATATCAACAACAGAATACAAAAGATGGAAGAAAGAACCTCAGATGCTGAAGATACCATAGAAACCATTTATTCAACAGTCAAAGAAAATGCAAAATGCAAAAAGCTTGTATCCCAGAACATCCAGGAAATCCAGGACACAATGAGAAGATCAAACCTAAGGATTATAGGTATAGATGAGAGTGAAGATTATAGCTGAAAGGGCCAGCAAATATCTTCAACAAAATTATGGAAGAAAACTTTGCCAACTTAAAGAGAGAAATGGCCATGAATATACAAGAAGCCTATAGAACTCCAAACAGACTGGACCTAAGCAGAACTACCTCTTGCCACATAATAATCAAAACCCCAAATGTACTAAACAAAGAAAGAATATTAAAGGCAGCAAAAAGGCCAAGTAACATATAAAGGAAGACCAATCAGAATCACACCAGACTTCTCACCAGAGGCCATGAAAGCTAGAAGATCCTGGGCAGATCTCATGCAGACTCTAAGAGAGCACAAATGTCAGCCAAGACTACTATACCCAGCAAAACTCTCAATCACAATAGATGGAGAAACCAAGATATTCCATGACAAAACCAAATTTACACACTATCTTTCGACAAACCCAGCTCTACAAAGAATGATAGGAGGAAAACTCCAATACAAGGAGGGAAACGACACCCTGGAAAAAGCAAGATAGTTACCTTCTTTCATCAAACCGAAAAGAAGATAACCACTCAAATATAAAAATAACATCGAAAATGACAGGATGTAATAATCACTATTCCTTAGTTTCTCCTAATGTCAATGGACTCAACTCCCCAATAAAAAGACATAGACTAACAGACTGGATAAGGAAACAAGACCCTACATTTTGCTGCATACAGGAAACACACCTCAATGTCAAAGACAAAAACTACCTTAGAGTAAAAGGCTGGAAAACAATTTTACAAGCCAATGGTCTTAGGAAACAAGCCGGAGTAGCCATTCTAATATCAGACAAAATTGACTTTCAACCCAAAGTCATCAAAAGAAATACAGAAAGACACTTCTTGCTGGTCAAAAGAAAAATCCACCAAGAAGAACTTTCAATTCTGAACATCTATGCGCCAAATGCAAGGGCACCCTCATTCGTAAAAGAAACTTTACTAAAGCTCAAAGCACACATTGCACCTAACACAATAATTGTGGGTGACTTCAACATTCCACTCTCCTCAATGGACTGGTCAGGAAAACAGAAACTAAACAGGGACACAATAAAACTAATTGAAGCTTTGGACCAATTGGACTTGACTGATATTTATAGAACATTTCACCCTAAAACAAAAGAATATACCTTTTTCTCAGCACCTCATGGTACCTTCTCCCAAATCGACCATATAATTGGTCACAAGACAGACCTCAACAAATATGAGAAGATTGAACTAATCCCATGGATCACTATGGAGTAACGGTGGTCTTCAATGGCAACAAAAACAACAGAAATCCCACATACACATGGAGGCTGAACAATAATTTACTCAATGACACCTTGGCCAAAGAAGAAATAAAGAAATCAGAGACTTTTTAGAATTTAATGAAAATGAAGGCACAACATACCCAAATCTTTGTGACACAATGAAAGCAGTGCTAAGAGGAAAACTCATAGCCCTGAGTGCCTCCAAAATGAAAATGGAGAGTGCATACACTAGCAGCTTAATGACACACCTGAAAGCCCTGGAATAAAAAGAAGCCAATTAACCCAGGAGGAGTAGAAGACAGGAAATCATCAAACTCAGGGCTGAAATCAGTCAAGTGGAGACAAAGAGAACCATACAAAGAATCAATGAATCTAGGAGCTGGTTTTTTGACAAAATCAACAAGATAGATAGACCCTTAGCCAGACTGACCAAAGGGCGGAGAGAAAGTATCCAAATTAACAAAATTAGAAATGAAAAGGGAGCTATAACAACAGAAACTGAGGAAATTAAAAAAAAATCATCAGATCCTACTACAAAAGCCTATACTCAACACAACTGGAGAATCTGGAGGAAATGGACAATTTCCTAGACAGATACCAAATACCAAAATTAAATCAGGACCAAATAGATCATCTAAACAGTCCCATAACCCCTAAAGAAATAGAAGGGGTCATAGAAAACCTTCCAACCAAAAAAAAAAAAAAGCACAGGACCAGATGGCTTCAGTGCAGAATTCTATCAGACCTTCAAAGACGACCTAACACCAATACTCTTCAAACTATTCCACAAAATAGAAACAGAAGGAACACTACCCAATTCCTTTTATGAAGTCACAATTACGCTGATACCAAAACCACACAAAGATCCAACAAAAAAAGAGAACTTCAGACCAATTTCCCATATGAACATCGATGCAAAAATAATAAAATTCTTGCCAACCAAATCCAAGAACACATAAAAACGATCATCCACCATGATCCTCCATCAAGTAGGCTTTATTCCAGGGATGCAGGGTTGGTTCAATATACGGAAATCCATCAATGCAATCCACTACATAAATAAACTCAAAGAAAAAAACCACATGGTCATTTCATTGGATGCTGAAAAAGCATTTGTCAGAATTCAGCATCCTTTCATGCTTAAAGTCTTGGAGAAAACAGGAATTCAAGGCCCATACCTAAACATAGTAAAAGCAATATACAGCAAACCGGTAGCCAGCATCAAACTAAATGGAGAGAAACTTGAAGCAATCCCACTAAAATCAGGGACTAGACAGGGCTGCCCCCTTTCTCCTTATCTTTTCAATATTGTACTTGAGGTACTAGCTCGGGCAATTAAACAACATAAGGAGGTAAAAGGGATACAAATTGGAAAGGAAGAAGTCAAACTATCATTATTTGCAGATTATATGATAGTCTACCTAGGTGAACCAAAAAACTCCACTAGAGAACTCCTATAGCTGATAAACAACTTCAGCAAAGTGGCTGTTAGAAAATCAACTCAAGCAAATCAGTAGCCTTTCTATACTCAAAGGATAAGCAGGCTGAGAAAGAAATTAGGGAACTGACACCCTTCACAGTAGCCACAAACAGTATAAAGTACCTTGGGGTGACTCTTACCAAACATGTGAAAGATCTGTATGACAAGAACTTCAAGACTCTGAAGAAGGAAATGGAAGAAGACCTCAAAAAATGGAAAAACCTCCCATGCTCCTGGATTGGCAGGATTAATATAGTTAAAATGGCCATTTTGCCAAAAGCAATATACAAATTCAACGCAATACCCATCAAAATCCCAACTCAATTCTTCATAGAGTTAGAAAGAGCAATTCTCAAATTCATCTGGAATAACAAAAAACCCAGGATAGCTAAAACTATTCTCAACAACAAAAGAAATTCTGGGGGAATCAGTATCCCTGACCTCAAGCAATACTACCGAGCAATTGTGTTAAAAAAAATGCATGGTATTGGTACAGTGACAGGCAGGTGGATCAATGGAACAGGATTGAAGATCCAGAAATGAACCCACACACCTATGTCCACTTGATCCTTGACAAAGGGGCAGAAAACATCCAATGGAAAAAAGATAGCCTTTTCAACAAATGGTGCTGGTTCAACTGGAGGTCAGCATGCAGGAGAATGTGAATTGATCCATCCTTGTCTCCTTGTACTAAGCTCAACTCGAAATGGATCAAGGACCTCCACATAAAGCCAGACACTCTGAAGCTAACAGAAAAGAAACTGGGGAAGACCCTTGAGGACATTGGTACAGGGGGAAAGTTCCTGAACAGAACACCAATAGCTAATGCTCTAAGATCAAGAATTGACAAATGGGACCTCATAAAATTACAAAGTTTCTGTAAAGCGAAGGACACCATCAAAAGGACAAATTAGCAACCAACAAATTGGGAAACGATCTTCACCAACCCTACATCAGATAGAGGGCTAATATCCAATATATACAAAGAACTCAAGAAGTTAGACCCCAGAAAACCAAATAACCCTATTAAAAATGGGGTACAGAGTTAAACAAAGAATTTTCACCTGAAGAACTTCGGATGGCGGAGAAACAGCTTTAAAAATGCTCAACTTCATTAGTCATCAGGGAAATGCAAATCAAAACAACCCTGAGATTTCACCTTACACCAGTCAGAATGGCTAAGATTAAAAACTCAGGAGACAGCAGGTGTTGGTGAGGATGTGGAGAAAGAGGAACACTCCTCCACTGCTGGTGGGGTTGCAAATTGGTACAACCACTCTGGAAATCAGTCTGGCAGTTCCTCAGAAAACTGGGCATGTCACTTCCCAAAGATCCTGCTATACCACTCCTGGGCCTATACCCAGAGGATTCCCCAGCATTTAATAAGGCTATATGCTCCACTATGTTCATAGCAGCCCTATTTATAATAGCCAGAAGCTGGAAAGAATCCAGATATCCCTCAACAGAAGATTGGATGCAAAAAATGTGGTATATATACACAATGGAGTATTATCCAGCTATTAGAAACAATGAATTCATGAAATTCTTAGGCAAATGGATGGAACTGGAGAACATCATACTAAGTGAGGTAACCCAGTCTCAAAACATCAATCATGGTATGCACTCACTAATAAGTGGATATTAGTCTGGAAAACTGGAATATCCAAAACATAATCCACACATCAAATGAGGTACAAGAAGAACGGAGCAGTGGCCCCTTGTTCTGGAAAGATTCAGTGTAGCAGTATAGGGCAAAACCAGAACAGGGAAGTGGGAAGGGGTGGGCGGGAGAATAGGGGGAGGGAAGGGAGCTTATGTGACTTTCAGGGAGTGGGGAATCAGAAAAGGGGAAATCATTTGAAATGTAAATAAAAAATATATCCAATGAAATAAAAAAAATAGATAAAAATAAAAGCAAAAGAATGTTCCTAGACTCAGGCCAATGAGTTCTCAGTTTTGTAGTGACAGTCCTATCTGTTTTTCCAAATAAATCTAAAGTGAAATTGAAAACGGTCACCCCTAAGAAAGCCTCCTGGAACTGTAGCAAGCACAGATAAGTACAATGGAGGAGGTGAGACTTCAGTGTTTAAAGAGAATGTTTGTCTTCTCCCTTCTCAGCCAATTGGGTTCTGGGTTCTGCAGACAGTGATGATGGGCTGCTTCTCCATTGCAGAGACTGAGGGCTCAAGTGCCCACCAACTGGCTCACCCCAGTGTCCATCTTGTGAATAAAAGTTTGGGATGTTAGGTGTTGATCTTTCTCTTCTCCATGGGCAGTATCCCAGGAGAGCAGTCCCCACAGGGCCACACGCTCTGAGTTTGGAATATCTTTGCTCATTTCCATTGGCTTTTTCTGTCAAGTCTGTTCTCTGGGTGCCTCATTCTTAGCCCAGTTACCTAGCCATGTGGTAGGCTTTCCTGTGATGCCTTTCTTCCTTCCTATATGTGCATACTGATCTATCTACCTCCTTTGACATTAGCCCTTCTTCCAAGATGACCAGGCCCCAATGAAAAACCAGGTCAAATTTGCCTTTTACAGGAGTAGGCAATGGAGCAATGGTGAATTAAAAGCTTGTAGAAACATGTCTGCGTCCCCACCCAATCCCTGTCTGTGTTCTACTAATCCCAGCTAGAAGCCATTGTGGGTGGATGGGGAGTGCCACCCTCCTGCTAGATGACACTTTTGTTTGGGAAATCCAACAACAGCCTTTACTCTATTAATTTATTTACGTTGGAAAACAAAGTTCCCAGAATTGCTGGCTGTGTTTTTTGGTGTTCTGTTCTTTTCTCTACATGCCTCATACATCCTGATTTTGCTCTGATTACAACAGAATTAAACCCAACATAGAACGCGAAGCAAAACCAAATAAAGCAGAAATATCAGTGATTCCAGGCTGTCATGGATTCGTGCCAAACTTTGAAAACTGTCCAAATCAATACATATTTCCATTGAGAAACAGAACATTGTTAGTATTGAAAAACTGAGTGATCACTGTCAGCGGAGGAGGGAATGGGAATGTGTAAGTGTCTGTTCCTGCCTCCTGGGAGCATGACAGGAAAGAGAGGGACCCTGTGTGGCAGGCCCAGAAAGTTTGGAATAATTTGACTTTTTATATAGTTTGAGAGTTTAAAAAATAGCTCTTAAATCAATTTGTATTCTGACTTTTGCTTACTAGGATAATAATAGTGGACCTATAGTCAGAGATCAATCAGTATGGACAAAACCAAACCAAACCAAACCAAACCAAACCAAACCAAACCAAACCAAACCAAAACCAAACCATGTAATCTGTGTGACCTATGTGCATTGTGGTCCCAAACAGAATGAGAGCCAGAGTGGTCTGAAATTCAGTTCTCATTACCCAGAGATTCATCTGTTTCACAATATTTCCTGGAGGCTGGATGCTGCCACAGTCATTTTCTTAGGGATACTTCTGTCTTCTAATTGTTCCCTTCCATGTACCAGGGTACATTAACCATGGTATTGCTGCATGTTTCCTTCAAGCAAGTTCCTGGGCTTGAACTGAGCCAGAATCAAACTGCCGCAGGCAGTTGGCACGTGTGAGTACCCAAGTAACATCCAAGTCCTGGCACTGTCCTGGAAGCCTTGCACACTCTCCTCTTCTCTTGTCCACTTGTTAACTTTCAAGACAAATAGTTAAAGTCAACAAAGTGATTGTTAAATCTTACTTCTTATGAATTCTTGCCTTTTTAGATTTGTCTCACATAATAATAAAACAAACATATTGACTGTGTGTGTGTGTGTGTGTGTATTCAAGTGTATGGATGAGTGTAGAGGACAGGAGTTGACAGTGGGTATCTTCTTCAATGGCTCTCTACATTATGGAAATTCTTCTGGACCCAATGGGAGACAATTATCACAGATGATAATGTAAACATGGATTTGCTAAGCCAAGACCCAAAACAAAGTCAAGTCTCCAAGTGTCCAATGTCATAAGCAGGGTTAGAAACTCCACACTCTGGAGCCACTCGCCATAGCTCGGTGCATGTAGCCTCCTTGATGCTCATAGCAAGTTCTGTTAGGACCACTGCTCATCGTGAGCATGAGGCCACTCGAGAGTTCCAGCAAATGGCCCCATAGCTAGTAAATGGAGCAAAATGCAACTTCAAGTCTATTGAGTCCCAAGGAGAGTTTTCCTCAATGTAGTGGCTAGTTTTGTGTGTCAACTTGACACAAGTTGGAGTTATCACAGAGAAAGGGGCCTCCCTGGAGAAAATGCCTCCATGAAATCCAGCTGTAAGGCATTTTCTCAATGATTAAGGGTGGGCAGGCACATTGTGGCTAGTGCAATTCCTGGGCTGGTAGTCCTGGGATCTATAAGAAAGCAAGTTAAGTAAGCCATGGGAAGCAAGCCAGTAAGCAACACCCTCCATGGCCTCTGCATCAGCTCTGGCCTCCAAGTTCCTGCCCTGTGTGAATTCCTGTCCTGACTTCCTTTGGTGACTTCCACATCAATGTGGAAGTGTAAGCTGAATAAATCCTTTCCTCCCTAACTTGCTTCTTGGTCATGATGTTTTGTTCAGGAATACAAACCCTGACTAAGACACTCAATCTTTTGGAAATTAAGCCACCTGTGGCCTTTTTGCTATTGTGTCTATATAAGTAATTAAATTCATCAAAGCTCACCTGCTTCTTCCCATGTTCTCTCACGGGGACTCTTGGCAACTGACATGGGCAAAGCTTCCAAGCTTCAAGCACCTGTTCCTTCATAAGAGAAGGCAGTACAGAAAAATGCTGCCACTGTGACAGGGACTGAACTGTGTTCTGTGATGTCCTGATTGTTAGGACAGTTTAAGACTGAGTCCCAATTTTTAGGGGCAGGCAGGATGCACACAACGTGTCCTTGTTCTCTGGAATGTTCTGAGAGAGTTTGAGAGGCGTCTGAAGAACGGCTGAATGAGGTACAAAGAGACACAGACTGCAGTTCATTTAAACAGGATGGACATTAAACTTATCTGCGCTTTTTGTAAAGATTCTCTCAGAGTGAAGGGACAGTGGGTGAGAGAGAGACTTTTGGAGGTAGAAGACTCTAGGGTGCCCACCCTGTAGTTCTAACTGCTAAAGCCTTCCCTTTTGCAATCCTCTGTTTCCTTTCAGGGTGTTTTGTTCACATTCCTGGTTCTGAGCACTGAAGTCCACAATCATGCACAGAGGCTACTGGGAGCTAGTCTTTATTGTAACATTCATTCTTTCTCAGTCTAGGTAACCAAATAAAACCTCGATTCCACTCCTGGATCCTGACAATCATTTGACTAGGCACTTTTTATGTCATGGAAGTCATCAAAACTGCAAACAGCAGGAGTCTTGGGGCAGGCAGATGTTGGCTTTTGTCACCAAATTGAACCAAGTTGTGACCAGAAGGAAAATACTGCGTATCATAAAACCGCCTCTCTTGTACTTTGTATTTGTAGAGGAACTTTGTCTATTTGCCTTTAAGTTTGAGTACTTGATGAATCCACAACTCCCCTGAGTGTATTAATTTAGAAAAATACACTTTAGGAATGTTTAATTGTGGCACTGTTAGAAACTCGTGTTCCAGTTTATCACCGCCTAGGCATCATTAGGCTCCGAGATGAACAGGCACATGATAAGTTTGTGAGGGTGAGGGAGTGTGGCACCGGGATCTGGGAATAATGAGTTCTCATCTTCCTACAGGGAGTGGGTCTCACAGAACGCCACTTCTTAGGACATCACCGAGCTGTGCATATAGATACTGGCAGCCCTCAGCCCAGGGGAACAGAAATTGTCACCATACCTTATTTAAAACGTACCACAGATAGCGACAGGAGTTGATTATAAGATTTGTATCTTGTGACGTAATATGTCGAGTTTCTGTGCTTCACAGATTCTGAGGAACCACTGAAGTGTGGTTGAGTGACACAGGAAAAGCTTTGGGCGCCACGTATGTGAACAGGAATTACAGTAAACCAGTCTTGGACGCTTACCGTCTTTCAGGTGAGGTGAGGATGAGATTGGAAAAGATAAAAGATGGTCTACTGCATCCCCACCTCCAGTCAACCCCTGCCTGGCAAGGATAATCACGGCATCGCCATCATTTACCAGATACCCTGTGTTCTCAGTTTCCTCCTTGGTTTAGAACTCTAGATCCTCAAAAGTCACCATGGAGTGAGAAATAGAAACTCTGGTTCGGGGCAAAATTCTGCAGATTGCCTGTCAGCCTGAGGAGTGCCTTTGCGTGTGATGCTCTTTAAGTGTTATCGAACAGTGGCTGCAGGCATACCATACCCTACTGTATACATCATGTTGACGTATGGGTATCTTGTACCAGAGTTTTGTTTTTTGTTTTTGTTTCTTTTTTAATGTGAGAGCTTTAAGCAACCATTCCATTACACTATTTATTTTCTTACTATTTAAAGATATTTTAATTTATGAGTTGACACTTTTACACACACACACACACACACACACACACACTCACACAGAATTTTGATCATCCCCTCATCCCCTCCCCTCATTACACCCTCTCATCCATCTCCTACTGTCTCTGGATCTTCTCTTCTTTAGACACAGGGTCCCTTTCTACTTTCTCATCTTTTGAAGAGCTGTAGGGTTTAATCAGGGGTGCTATTTTCTGGAGCATTCACAATTTATTCCTGGATGTACCACTCAAGAAAAATGACTAACCTCTTCCCTGCAGCTATACTGCCAACAGTTCCTCAGCAAGGTGTGGGGACTCATGAACCTCTCCTCCGTTCATGGTAGAAGTAGAATGCTGACAGGCTCCATCTTATGGGCAACTCTAGCTAAGCAGCCCTTTATTTTACAGGCAAGGAAACTGAGGCTCAGGAGCAGCCGAATGTCGTCCAAGTCCCGGCTCCCTACTTTCTCTCTCTCATCCTTGAAGTGGGTTAAAATGGCTCATCTCAGTTTTCTTGGAGTACTCGCTTCCTCTCCTCTCCACAAGTGGGGCATGTCGGTAGCTGTCCCTGGATGAAGAGTGAGAGACATCTTTACAGATGCCAAATGTTGTCCAATCTGTGTTCCAACCCACTTGAATCTCCTGGCCATTCTTGTGTGGGAACTCCCCCATCGCACAGTCCAGGAAACAGAGGTCCTGGGAACTAAGAAGACATGGGCTCCATAGCTATCGAGTGCATGCATGCAGCCTGGCTCAGACAGACTAGCTAACTCTTCTCAGTGACATTCCTGACCATGAATAAGCAGCTATGTCATGCATCACCTTCCCAGAGGGAGCTGACGAGCACATAGGACAGGGGCCAGGACTGCATTTCTAAGCACCTTGTGCCCATAATCGGTGTGATCCTTGGCACATCTTTGGACACTTCATTCAAAGCTGGAATTCAGCAAGAGCTGCACCACTGATTGCTGACCTGTGGTCTGTACAAGATCACTCCCCTTTGTATGATTTGTATGCAAAGCACTTAGGGTATCCCTAGTGTTTATATCAGGGACACTAAGCATGTGGGAGAATAGGCTCTGAGTAACTGGAGGAGATATGGTGGTGGTGGTGGGGGTCTTGAGGACACGTGACCCTAAGATCTCACAGGGTGGTTACACTATGCTCTGGCAGTGGTTTCCAGAGTGTGGGGTACACACTGCATTGTGGTGAGATGGAGTGAGGAAAGTTAATAAATTGTGTTTTAAAGGAGATAACATTTCCTTTCCCCACTATGTCTAAACTCCTCTAAACCATCTTTGAAATGATTTAAAAACTGTACTCAAGGATGAATGGGAGGTTTTCTAGGTGGGAATCTTGCCTAGACTAGCCTGACCCTGTCTCCTGCATATGAATGACCAGGGGTCCATCCTCCTCACTCCTTTGAGTCTGTAGGTATTCAAGCGACTGCTGTCATTCTGGGAATGTCCCAATGGAAGGCCAGGTCCTGGGACAACCATTGAACTTGCCTGAGTGGCCAATTTGCAGGGGAGCTCCTGGAGGGTGGGCGGCTGATGTTAGCTTTTCCCCCTTGTGCATTGCAGTCTGAGAGTCTTCCCTGATGGCGCCTCTCCCCTTCTCCCTACTGCTGGCTGGCCTGTAGGTTTCCATGGAGAATTCTTCTCTTCTTCTTCAACTCCCCTGCTCTAACCCAGAAACAAATCTTACATTCTGACTTTGATCTCCCATCATTTGCCCAGGGGACCAGAGCTAGGATGAGGAAGAGATGTTAGGGACTGTGAAGCCCAAGAGGGAGGCTCCAGATACCACATTGGACTGACTTGATCTTACTAGGCCAGGCTGCACTGTGTGGAGTTTCTGCTCCAACCTGAGTCCTCTCTTTAGGTCACCTCCCTAGCCTCTGCCAGGGCTTCACAGAAGCTCACAAATGAATGTAGCCCAAGTCACTCCTGTGTAAGAGGAGACAGAAAGTTTTGACTGCATGTGCAGAAGGAGGGAGATCTCAAAGGAGTGGGATCTCCCCTACATGCCCTCTGGGACTAGAAAGGTAGAGCCAGCCTTGGCATCTCCCTGCGTGTATTCTTTGTCATCCCTCCTCTAGCTCTGGTGACTGGGGACTCTCTCTTTTCTCCTGGATCTTCATCTTTTCTTTCTCCGGCTCATTTACATGTTGGCATTCTCCCATTTGCCATCTTCTTTCTGCTGTCTCTCTCCTTTTCAGTGCAACAATGAATCCCAAAGGAAAGGGCCTCCCGCCCATCCCCAGAAAGCCTGTCTCCAGTGCAGCTGTAGGCTTTAAGCTGACAAAGGCAACCTTCTCGAATGGGAGCCCTTGGCAAACTGCCAGCACACCACTGCTCCACAGAAGCATCAGCAGAGGCTTCCCTGGGAGCTCACCCTTGAGGGCAGCCGAGAGCGCTGACCTTCTCCAGGCTTCCTCTTGCCCAGGTAGGCATGCGAGGCTTTCACAGTCTCCAAAACCCACAGCCTGGTGGATCATGACACCCATGTGTGTGTGCTGTACTTCAGCTTCCCCTCTTTCCCTACACATGGTTATGCTCTGCAGTCTTGCAAACTCAAATCAACCCTTTCCTCTCACCAGATCACAGTAACTTTTTCTTCTGGAGTGCCTTAGTCAGGGTTTCTATTCCTGTACAAACATCATCACCAAGAAGCAAGTTTGGGAGGAAAGGGTTTATTTAGCTTACACTTCCATGTTGCAGTTCATCACTAAAGGAAGCGAGGACTGGAACTCAAGCAGGTCAGGAAGCAGGAGCTGTTACAGAAGCCATGGAGGGATGTTCCTTACTGGCTTGCTTCCCCTGGCTTGCTCAGCCTGCTCTCTTATAGAACCCAAGAGCACCAGCCCAAAGGTGGTACCACCCACAAGGGGCCCTCACCACTTGATCACTAATTGAGAAAATGCCCCACAGATGGATCACATGGGGGCACTTCCCCAACTGAAACTCCTTTCTCTGTGATAACTCCAAGCTATGTCAAGTTGACACACAAAACCAGGCAGTACAACTGACCCCTTGTCAACTTGACACACAAACACATCACTATTAAGCTTCAACCCTTACTTTCTTATTCATCTAAATAACTTTAGATCTAAATAACTTTAAAAGTCCCACAGTCTTTACATTCAAAGTTCTCTTAACTGTGGGCTCCACTAAAATACTTTTTTTTCCATCAAGAGGGAAAAATATCAGGGCACAATCACAATCAAAAGCAAAACTCAAACTCCAATGGTTCAATGTCTGGGACCCAACTCATGATCTTCTGGGCTCCTCCAAGGGCTTGGGTCACTTCTCCCGCTCTGCCCTTTGTAGCACACAGCTTGTCATCTAGGCTCCAGCTGCCTGTACACCACTGCTGCTACTGTCCTTGGTGGTCATCTCATGGCACTGGCATCTCCAAAACACTGCTGTTTTCTGCTGAAACTAGGCTTTACCAACAGCCTCTCATAGGCTTTCTTCATGGTGCCAAGCCTCAATTCCTATGAATGGCCGCTTCAGTCCTGGGCCATCAATTGCAACTGAGGTTGCATCTTCACCAATGGCCTTCTGTGGCCTCTCACAGTGCTGAGCCTCAGCTGCTCTTCATGACCCCTTCATGCCTTCAAAACCAGTACCACCTGGGTGACTCTTACACAGTACCAAGTCCAGCCACAGCACAAAATACAACTGTGGCTATATCTGGAACACAGCCTCTGTGCTCTCAGAAAACACTTCCCAGAAGATTTCACCTCAGTGATGCTGGTTTCTTCTTAATCACAGCTAATTTCTTAGCTCCAGCTAACCAGCATCAATAGTCCCAGTAACACAAAGGTTCGATTTAGTGGTTCTGGTATCTTGTTAATCACAGCTGATTCTTCAGCCCAGCTAACCAAAACCACAGAATCTTCACAATGAAAACAGCAACAGCCCTGATAAGAGTCTTAATTTTTCCCTCTGAAAGTTCACAAGCCAGGCCTCCATCTTCTGCACTGTTCTTAACATTATCTTCCAAGCTCCTACAGAACTTTCCACAGAGCTCTTAACATCCTAATGGTTCTTTTAGCTCAAAGTTCCAAAGTCCTTCCACAGTCCTCCCAAAAACATGGTCAGGTTGTCACAGGAATACCCGACTCCTGGTACCAATTTGTCTCAGTCAGGGTTTCTATTCCTGCACAAACATCATGACCAAGAAGCAAGTTGGGGAGGAAAGGGTTTATTCAGCTTACACTTCTGCATTGCTGTTCATCACAAAAGGAGGTCAGGACTGGAACTCAAGCAGGTCAGAAAGCAGGAGCTGACGCAGAGGCCATAGAGGGATGCTCCTTACTGGTTTGCTTCCCCTGGCTTACTCAGCCTGCTCTCTTATAGAACCCAAGAATACCAGCCCAGGGATGGTACCACCCACAAGGGGCTCTCCCCCTTGATCACTAATTGAGAAAATGCCTCACAGTTGGATCTCATGGAGGCACTTCCCTAACTGAAACTCCTTCCTCTGTGATAACTCCAGCCTGTGTCAAGTTGACACACAAAACCAGTCAGTACATGGAGCTATTGGCAAATCCCTTTAGACTTGCTCCTATTAAGTCATAAACTTCCTTTTAAATCATAAGCACTCAATTTTCTTCATAGGCCATGAAGCCATTGGAAAATAGGGAGTAACAGGTATCTTAGGACAAGGTCATTACCACAGTCCTATAAAAAAAATGTACTTTTTTGTAATTGACCTTCCACTTTCAATGCTAGGCCATGGGCTTATCTACCCCAGATTAGCCTCAGCACAGTCATCTGTCAGAAGGGAGCATGATTAATGTCTAGTGCAAGATTTGATTTGAGGGTGAATGTGCCATTATATGTAAACAAAAATTAGAGTCAATATAGAGTACATGCTAAATAAATACTACTACTATGTCACAATAACCATGATCATCTTCTGTAATTATGGCCATGAAAAGAGACAATTGGAAGACTGTGGCTTGTAGATACTGCTTAACTGGTGAATGGTTACATAAACAACATTTAAAATGCTCCAAACTTAGTAGGAGCATCAGAGTTCAGTGCTTACTTTTATATATATATCTGTATGCAAATTTGATCATGTTTTAGCAGGAAGTAGAAGCCATTGAACCAGTGAACAGTATATTTCATGAACATAGTGAATGATGTATAGTATATGTTGTATGTAGATTGTACAAATGAACAACATGCAAGTATATAGGGCATGTTGTATATATGTTGAGTAATGTATACATATTGTACACATGATAGTAAGTGTGATATATACATTGTATAGACACAAAAAGTTAATAACCTACAGTCTTCCATGTCTAAAGCTATGTTCTATTAAAAGTTGTACACATCTTATTTATTTATGTATTTTGGTGTGTGTGCATGCAAGCATGCATGTATGTCTGCTACATCGTTTGTATTGAGGTCAGAGGACAAGCTGAAGGAGTCAATCCTCTCCTTCCTCCATATGGCTAGTGGGGATTGACCTCAGGGTGTCTGGCTTGACAACAAATACCTTTACCCAGGGAGTCATTTCACAGGGCCAATAGGTATTTTCCAAAGCTGTTTTTCACATGTAGAAGCAATGAAATCTCACCACCACTCTAGTCGCTGCCTCTGAGGAAACAGAACATGCAGAAGAGCCTATCTGAGGGACAGGTAGGTGTGTAAGAGGACATTTTGTCTTTGTAAATGACCACCTCACCCTCCTGCATAAACCACAAGAGGGTGTGTGTGTAGCCACGGAATCTAGGAGGCACAGGTGTTGAAAGGAATGAAGCAGCCGGATACTCCCTGCTTCATTTTGCTAATGTGCTCGTTCATGAGTACGGAGTGTGAGTGCAGAGAGGCAAGTGGGCTCCCTGGGATGGAGAGCTATCGGGACCAGACCACCAGGTGGTTAGACCCCAGCCCGACTTCACCTTGCTCAGAGGATAAAAGCATCCCAGAGAGGCGGGTAGAAAATGATATGCCTTCACATAAACTTAATCTAGGAAGTGCCCCTTTGGATAAGATTCCCAAAAACCCAGAAGAGTCCCAGGAGTTTAGAGGGTATTTGTTTTGTTTTGTTTTGTTTATTTCAGAAGACCTTATAGTGTGACCCAAGTTAAGAGGGAAATCCTTCTTCTTTAGAGGAGTAAATTATTTATTCTGGTATGTATGTGTGCATTACGTATAGGGTTCTGTGCACATGTGCATTAGGTATAGGGTTCTGTGTACATGTGCCTTGGAGAACAAATTTGCGTAGTTACTTCTCTCTTTCATCTCTATAGACGTTCTGAGGTTTGAACATATGTTGTCAGACTCGCCTGCCAAGTGCCTTTACTTTCACCAGCCCCCAAAAAGCCCGTTCTTAAGATAGTGCCATGATTGTGACTCAAAGCTATAACCCTGTGGTATGCCTTCCACTTTTCTTTTATTTATTTATTTATTTATTTATTTTTGGCTTTTTGAGACAGGGTTTCTCTGTGTAGCTCGGGCTGTCCTGGAACTCACTCGGTAGGCCAGGTTGGCTTCAAACTCAGAAATCCGCCTGTCTTTTGCTGGGATTACAGGCGTGTGCCACCACGCCCGGCACCTTCCACTATTCTTAAAGCAAGTATTAACAAACCAAACCCCACAGCTTTTAAAATCAGGAATTAACTTCAGGTGAGGAAGAACTATGACTCAGGACAGTCATCCTCTTTCTCTTATTTCATAACTTATAGAATTGTCAAAAGTTATTGGATAAGAAGGACTGGTTTCCTGCATGACTAGCTTATCCAACAATATATGTGCATTGTACATGGAGGTCATTGCAGGAGAGAAATCCATCCATTTTTAATGTTTGATTCCTGGGATTTATTGTCAAAAGGATCCTTCTGAGTCACATCCTGTGCTTTTGCCAGTTTTATACACCTGGAGCCCCAGGTACGGTCTTCTCTAGAAGACAGTACAGGTCTGCTTGTTCAACTGGCCAGCTGTTAGGAGTCACTTTAGAAGGTATTCCTCTCTTAGTTTGAAGAAACACACATTTTAGTGGCTTTGACAAAACCTTTGTAAAACACCACAAATACCAATCCAGTCGAAACGGAGATTAAAAAAAATAACGAGAAACTAAAGGGTGAATAAGAATAAGAACACTGCAAACTAGCCAATTAATTCCCTTTCCAGATATACTGTGTACATATGGGAAGTGTACTTTTTGTTTGCTCGCTTTACTGGGACATACTTTATTATTTCTTCTAACCTGTTTTTGAGCAATAGAATTGCTGGAAAAATACAGGCACTCATGCTGAATTTATGCTTTATGAACTCAGATCTTTTCGTGCCAGTGGTGAGAAGTGGGCCTGTGTCTGTTAGCGTTTCTCATGAAAGCACTTCCAGGGAAGAGTGTTTAGCCACTCCCAGGCTCGTTTCTAGTTCCCACTGTTAGCCGTGTAGCCTATAGGAGTCTTGTACAAATTGTAGACAAACAGAACATGAAGGATTTGGACAGAGCCTCTTGGCTATCTCTCAATGGACATCATTATTTTCAGCAACTGTTTATGGAGTCCCAGGACTGTGCACTTTCTTATCAGCATAGTAAGCCCTACACATTTATGTCTGCTCCATGCCTTAAAGACATCAATAAATGCTTGCTTTTGTCACTGTGGATAAGACTCAGATCCCAGGTACATGAAATGGTGAAAATTAGAGTCTGGTGAACTCACGCCTGCAATTTGAACCTTTGCTGTGAGCAGCATGCTACAGAACTCGCTTTCAAAACCCAGGCTGCAGGAATGATGTGGACCCTTGCCTGTTCCTGTCAAGCCTCCACGTTAGGTAGTTCAGCAAAGTTGGTGCTCTGGATTATGAGCACAGCGACTATCCTTACACATTCAGACATACTCTGAGAGTCTCAGGGGCAAGGTTAAGGGGTTCTGCTTCTCTAGGATTATCCTATAAGCCACATATGTTCTGTGGCTTCATTTCACAGCCCACTCATTTTTTTTGGGGGGGGGAGGTGCAGATTCTCAGCTGAGTTGTATGTGTATGTGTGTTTGTGTGTGTTTGTGCGTGTGGTGTGCAGATACATGTGTGTGGCATGCATGTGGAGAGCAGAGGTCAACCTCAAATTTTCTCCCTCAGGACAGCTTCCTCCATGATTCTGGAGATTACAGGGACAGAATCTCTGTCTCTCCAGGAGCTCACACTGATTCAGTTAGGCTGGCTGGCTAGCAAATCTGGTGATACATTTGTCCCTGGCTGTCAAACTCTGGAGTTACAAGGCCATCCCAACATGCCTGCCTTGTTAAACGGGAGCTAGAGATGGATTCAGGTCTTCTTTCTTGCCTGCCAATCACTACTCAATGAGTGATCTCACCAGCCTCCAATAAATACCTCCGAAACATGCCTTCCTGACATTTCTAAGCACTGGCACAGATGAAGTATTTGTTTCAAAGTCTATCATGTAATTAAGAGAACTCCCACTAGGATGGTTTGAAGCCTTGTTTTTAATGCTAGTCTTTGGTTAAAGCACTGAAGAAATGACATCTTCTTTGAAATAACATGTGGGTCTTTGCCATCCTGCAAATTAACGATCCTGTGAGGAGCTGGACACGGGAGTTTGGGCAGACAACATTAAATACTTAAAAAGTTAGTGCCCCAGTTCTAGAAGTTGCACTGCTACAGGTTCTTAAAGCAAACTCTTGAAAAATTGTCCTTGCTCGGGGGAGGTGCAAAGTTCTCTGATCTGAAAGGCCAGGTTTTGTGAAGACGTTTGGTTTGCTGCCCCATTTTAGTGCTAGCAAAAGAGTCAGATGAGGATTATGAAAGGAGACATCTTTAGGGACCTAAAAATCTCGAGTCAAGATGCATTTGGGACCAAGTGTTTGTCTGAACATGCTAGAAGGATGAGGGTGTGGTGTTCATGATGACAGACAAAGAGGGAAATCCATGAAGTATAAGTGAAGGATTCTATGCTCCTTCGGTGAGGGGCGTAGAGTATTTATGGGGGACTTCCATGATGGTTAGGTGGGTGGTCCATGAAAAACAGGTTGTAGTCCACAAAGTTTGGGTAAAGGGTCCATGATATTGATGGGAGTTTTATAATGTGTTGGCTGATCCAATCTGTAGATGGGGGTTCATGGTGTTTAGGACAGAGAATCCTGCAATTAATAGATAATAATTTCCCTTTAGTTTCATGACCAATAGATGAAGGGTTTTGATATACAGGTGGGAATCCCATAATGTGTAGACAGGGGTTCACAATTTGTGCATGGAGTTTTTATGATCTATACAGATGGAATATCTATGATTTATGAATGAAGGCTCAGGGTATAGAAACAGGTATGCATGACACATAGACAAGGGTTTCACAGTGTCTAGTTAGGACTCAAGCCATAGATAGACAAAGGCCCTGTGATAATTTACTGAAGTGCTTCCAGGATAACACCGTTCCTGGAAGGGAATGCTGAGCAGGAAGACGGAACAGCATTTATGGTGAACCCTGAAACCGTTTATTTTCATATTTTCTCCCTTGAACTTAGACCCTACCTAGGACAACCTTTTAATTTCGTCAGCCCTGAGTCCTATTGTTGTGTTGGCTCCCACCCAGCTCCAGGGTGTACTTTTCAAGGGGGCTGAGGCAAGAGGATAATGAGCCCTGGCAGGGCTGCACTGCCGTGTGTGATGAATGGCCCGCAACCCTCGAGCCACTCTGTGCCCTTCATCATCCAGTCGGAGTGGTTAGCAGACTGTCAGAGAAAAATAATTTAGCGGCCGTGGCTTTAACGGATGTGCTGCATTCTGGGGTCAAATGACTATTACAAAGTAGTAGCGCTGCCTGGCTTCTGTAGTGTGAGCTCGGAGTCGACAACAGGAAAGAAGGGAGGCATCACTGCCGTTCTTCAGTCTCATACAGTAGACAGCAGAAGAGATATGGGGAGGAGGGGCATGTCCTAGTAAATAGATAATCCCAGGCCAGTCTGCAGCCTTTCTCCAAGGTGGCATCAGGCTGGGGCAGAGTGAAGAAGCAGTAGGAGCATGCCCACAATCACTAATGGGGCCTTCTCAGACAAAGTGGCAAGAATCATTCTTCTGCCCAGTCTGAGTCCAGGCAGTGGGATGCTTCAATGGCTGTTCTGCAAGTGGGATTCTAGGGAGCAGAAAGGTAGCACTGGGGGAAGTCAGAAACGTAAAAAGACAAAGACATAGAAAAGAGAGGAAGCAAGGCTATAGAGTTCCTTGTTAGTAAACAGGGACGGATCTAGGAATCACTCTTGTGTCTTTCTATAGCACTTTTTCCTCTGGTGGGTCTATGCATTTATTTGAGCACAAGCTGAAAGTCACGACTGATGAAGGTTATGGTTTATCTGCTCCTATCTGCTCATTAAAGAGATTATTGCATATGCAATAAATACTTGAGGTGAAGTAAATGAATAGAAAGTAGGTAGAGCAGGAAAACCCACTCTCCCTCACCCGGCGCTCATTATCTGCAGATTATCCTCTCTCTCACTCAAGATTGGTGGGAAGCAATCTGGACATTTTGGGCCAGAAAGATGCCGAGCCAATAAAGAGAGTGCTAATGCAAGCACGAGGACCCCCATGAAGCGCAGGGAATGGTAGCATGTGCCTAAGGTCTAAGGAGACAGAGGACCTCCGGGCTATGCTGGCCAGCTAGTCTTGCCAGGTTCAATGAGAGAGTCTGTATCAAAAAATAAGGAGGAGAAGCTGGAGAGATGCCTCAGCACTTAAGATCTCCCATCACAGAGATCCATAATCTCCCAGCACCCACATCAGCGGGCTCACAACTGCCTATAACTCCAGGTCCAGCGGAGCTGAGCCCCTCTTCTGGACTTGAAAGCACTGAAGTGATGTGCACAAGCCCTACATATTACCCATAGTTAAAAATAAACACAAATAAAAATAAGGTGGAAAGTGATAGGAGGGAACATCCCACATTAATCACTGACATGCCTCTACATGCATGCACACACACATGTGAACACGCACACAAATACAGACCCAAACACACATGCATGTACTACACACACACACACACACACACACACACAGAACATCTGTTGCGGCATCTATCCTATGCTTGCTTATAGTCATATAATTGTGGAATGAATGAATGAATGAATAAATGTCCTACCTAGTCATTATTGAAGGTGAGGGGTCCCCTTATGTTCTCTGTGGCTTCACACATACTCCAGAGCAGTAGCTGGGTTTTGATGACAGCCCAAATTCTTTTTGCAGATTCTTTATCTCCCAAGACAAGACAAGGGACCTCTATTTCAGGTGCGATGATGTCGTGATGGTGGTGATCACAGCAATAGCTAACTTGTAGTTATTAAGTGCTTATGATGAATCCCAAACGGGGCTAAGTGCCTTTTAACTATGTAAAGTGTTTCTTCCCTTGATTGATGCCCAAAATGAATAAAAATAATTTTCTGTATTGACTACATTAGGGAGGCCTACAAATAAGTCTCAAAATGATAAGAGAAAGAGAATTAGCATAAATAAGCAATTATAAAACTTGGCAGAATAAGGTTGTCTTAAGTGATGTGAGAGCAGTTCTTGACACACAGGCCGTGCTACAAAAGCATCTTAAACAAGCGAGGGTAAACTGCACCTTCTTTTTAAAAGACATGGAAGGAATTGCGTATTTATTGCATTGGCAGCTTCTGGAAACCTTAGTGTAGATGGGTCTCTGGCGGGCCCTTGTCTCTCTTATGCAGTAGGTGGGTCCCTGGTGGCTCTGTGTCAGGGTTGGGGCAGGAGGCACGCAGGGGCCAGCAGGAATGTGTGCAGTGGGTGGCTGCTACTCCAGACATCCTGAGTTACCAGTGGGCTGTGGTGGGCGGAGAGGCACAAGGATCTCCAGAGTGTGACTCTTCCACAATGTGGGGCTCCCTCCCCACAGGGCTGAGGGTGCAGCTCAGGGGTGATGGCTGGTCTAACACACAAGTGGCTCTGGAATTGAATTCCAGTATCACAGAGAAAAAAATAAATAAAAGCAGATCCACTACTGTGTTGGCAAAACTGGGAGAGGTCCTTCCTTCCTTCCTTCCTTCCTTCCTTCCTTCCTTCCTTCCTTCCTTCCTTCCTTCCTATCTTCTTTCCCTCTCTCACTCCCTTCCTCCTTTTACTCCTTTCCTTTCTCCCTTCCTTCCTTTTCCTCTCCTTTCTCTCTCTCTCTTTCTTTGCTTCCTTCTTTCTACCTTCCCACCTTATCTCCCTCTCTCCTTATCTTCCCTCCCTCCTTCTCTTTTTTCCTTCTTTCCTTCCTCCCTTCTTTCCCTCCTTTCTCTTACTTCCTTCTTCCTTCCCTTCCTTTTTCATTCCCCCTCATTCTCTCCTTCCTTCTTCCTCCCTTTCTTCCCCCCTCCTTTCTCCTTCCTTCTTTCTCATACATGCCAGGCTGACCTTGAACTTACTATGTAGCTGAAGATAACACTGAACTCTTTGTCCTCTTTCCTCTGCCTCTCTGGTGCTGGGATTATACACATGCACCACCGTTCCTGGCCTACGCGGTGCTGAGGGTCGGATCCATGGCTTCATGCGTGCTGGGCACCATTAGACCTACTGTCATATCCACAGGGCCTCACTCTTGTCCCTAACTCCCTCTGCCTTCCAGCGAGTTCTTTTTCACACACTCTTGGTCTGTGCTAGTGTCTTACTGCAGAAGTTTCCGCTTGGTTGGAAACCATAGTTACAGAGGTCCTGGTTACTCCCAATGAGACAATTCCCATCTTGGTTTGCCCAGAGTAACCCACTAGGAACTCAGTTCAGATCACCAAGCAACACACCTTTTACTTCTAAGTTACCAGAGGGCCTGGCAAATGAATCCTACCTTTCCTGCAGCCTAGGCCACTTGGTGGGGACAGAAGAGACTGTCCTCTGCTGTCTCCACTTGTTTCCTGTGACCCTGGTTGTCTTTTCTCCCTAGCAGTTGATTGTAAAAGTTGCCTGGCTTCATGTATTCTCTCATTACTTCTGCTCAGTTCCTGTGTAGATGATTAGTTTGCTTTCTTAACAATCCCATGACTCTCTATGCAGAAAACCTGGCAGTTTCTCTGTGTGTGCTTGGGAAAGGGGTCTTTTCGGGAAGGCCATTGCATACCACATTCTGCTTACAGCCACACCAGGGGAGAGCGGCAGGACGACTCTCCTCTCACAGCAAGAATTTCCTAACTCACATCCATCTTTCCATCTAGCAGGCAGCTACCTGAGAAGTCTCACCTGTGGCAAGAGGTTGCTTTTACTCCTGCTGGGTATGTGATCAGGCAGCCGGATATCGAAGAGGGCCTGCAAGGCAGCTTGTGCTGCTTGGCCCTTGGCCAGCTTCTTGCTCCGTCCAGAGCCTTCGAACGTCCTCCCGTCCACGCACACAGCCATGACAAAGCTCTTGACTCGGGGCTTCTCGGCTGTTTCGGAGAGGCACACATACCGAAGACCTGAGCGTAACTCGTTCAGCACTACTACAGGGTTCCTCTCACCCAGGGCCCCGGGAGCCAGCCTGGACCTGTCAGGCAAAGTCTGGCCCATGAGGTCCAGTGTGTGGTAGAAGAGCCGTCCTCGCCGGTAGGCGGAGGACAGAAACTCAGTATCAACGGGACGACAGCCCGGGAAATCCTCCTTTCTTGAGGATGGTTCGAACTCCTTGAACAGTGTGTCTGGGAAGTCAGCCTGGTCAGAGGTGAAGTCAGTGCACGGACTGGTACTACTGCCCATGGCCAGGTGGGCCTGGAATGCATTGGGGAACTGCACAAAGGACTTCAGGGCCATTTCTGCTGCCCGCATCTTGGCCTTCTTCTTAGTGGGCCCCGTGCCTTCAAATGTGAGCCCATTCACTTCGACAGCCACTGCGAAAACAGGGGCATGCACTGGGCCAGTCTGTGACACCATTCGGTATTGCAGACCCGGCTTCAGTTCATGCAGCTGGACCAGTGCATTCTTGGGTGTCATAGACCAGGAGAGCTTCTTCCAGATGAGCTGCAGTTTGCAGAAATGTCCCCCATTTCCTTCCTCCAGCGGCCTTTTCCTTTTGACGCTGGGTGTGTTGCCTCTGGCCCAGTCTCCAGGGGGCAGGGGCCTGGTCCCCAGGTTGCTCACATTTCGGTTTTCCTTCACTTCAGCACTGCTGGTACCTGGAGGTGAGAACAAATTAGTCATGACCCTGAGCACTGGCAGGTCGCCACTAATGAGGTCATCCTTGCTAATGATGGCTCTCTAAGACTGGGGAATCCAGGGACATAGATCCCTTTCCTTCTGCACCTCAGGCCAGGTCTGGGAAAGGTGCTGTAATGACTTCTACAAGACACAAGGGAGGAGCAGCAGCAGGGCCCATTTGTCTATTAGGGGGTGGGAGGGTGGGGGGGTGGGGTGTGGGAGGTGGGGAGGCCTCCATCATTGGGCAGTTCTCAGAAAGTCAGGCTTGAGAAGACATGAGGAAGAGACAGGCAAGGCGTGTGTCTGGTGCACATCCTCAGTCTCTGGTTGTTAGTATGAGCTGTGATGTTGTCACCTATGATGTCACCCTACCTCCTCAGTGCCCATAGGCAAATGCGTGTCTTCCCTCCCCACATGCTGCCAAAGCCCTTTTGCAAGGTGATTGTTGCCTGTGATGCCTGCTGAGTTGTAGGGGGAAGGGCTTTGTTGAGACCATACTCTTATATATCAGGTCCAGTAGAGTTTCTCAAAACCCCGCCTCCTAATTCACATCCTGAAGGAAGGTGCAGCAGTCTGTCCTAAACACCTGCATGTCACCTGTGCAGTCAGTAGAGTTGATGGGCCTCAGTCACATCTGTTACTTATGGAGCTGAGAGTCTGAGGGGGTATCAGGGCCCTGAGTCTGAGCTCTTTATTACTTGACCGCCCCCCCCCCCCCCAAGTCCTGTCCTGAATGAGATAACTCGTGGGGAGCCAATCAAAGGCCACAGGTGCTGGGACGTGTCTTTCACGATTCATCTGAAATGTGGCTTTTGGGCTTCTCTTTTAAAATCACTGAAGCTTCTTAACAAAGGGCACTCATTGTCCTTATAAATAAAAATATCTCAGGTTGACATATCAAGGTAGAAAATGGTTCTACACTCCTCCACTGCTGGTGGGGTTGCAAATTGGTACAACCACTCTGGAAAGCAGTCTGGCGGTTCCTCCGAAAACTGGGCACCTCACTTCCAGAAGATCCTGCTATACCACTCCTGGGCATATACCCAGAGGATTCCCCACCATGTAATAAGGATACATGCTCTACTATGTTCATAGCAGCCCTATTTATAATTGCCAGATGCTGGAAAGAACCCAGGTATCCCTCAACAGAAGAGTGGATACAAAAAATGTGGTATATCTACACAATGGAGTACTATTCAGCCATTAGAAACAATGAATTCATGAAATTCTTAGGCAAATGGATGGAGCTAGAGAACATCATACTAAGTGAGGTAACCCAGACTCAAAAGGTGAATCATGGTATGCACTCACTAATAAGTGGTTATTAACCTAGAAAACTGGAATACCCAAAACATAATCCACACATCAAATGAGATACAAGAAGAAAGCAGGAGTGGTCCCTGGTTCTGGAAAGACTCAGTGAAACAGTATTTGGCAAAACCAGAACGGGGAACTGGGAAGGGGTGGGAGGGAGGACAGGGGAAGAGAAGGGGGCTTACGGGACTTTCGGGGAGTGGGGGGGGGCTAGAAAAGGGGAAATCATTTGAAATGTAAATAAATTATATCAAATAAAAAAAAAAGAAAAAGAAAAAAAAAAAAGAAAAAAAAAAAAAAAAAAGAAAATGGTTCTAAATGTACCATATAGTTTAGCTACAAGTCAGGCACTCTGCTTGTCCTACACCCACTGACAACCAAGAAACACTACCTACTCAGCAACTATGTCATTGGGAACACTTCCTAGAACTGAGATTAACGAAGATGTTCATTGTGGCCCATTATTTTTACAGTTGAAAATATAGGAAATACATAACTTTCCATATCTAGAGGACTGGTGAGATTGCAGTAGAATCCAACAGCAGAATGATAATATAAGAATGATATCTTTGTGGACTTGATATGCTTCAACCTAAATAAATCTCATCCACAGAATGCTAGATGGCAAAATGAACTTGCAAAAGTAATCCACTGAGTAGGATAGAATTCAGGTATGTCCTAAGAGTACGCATATTACATATTACTCATATAATCAGACTTATGAAGGGACTGAGGGCAGTTATATCATAAAGATGCATCCCCATCTCCCAGAGGAGGCAGGGGAAGGAAGGGAAAAAAAATAAGAGCACAAAGAATGCCTTCATTTCTACTGTGGCATTTTCTTTCTTTTTTTTTTTTTAAAAGTCACATAGTGTGTGTATGTGTGTGTGTGTGTGTGTGTGTGCATGGATATGTGTGCGTGTCTGTGTGTATATGCATGTATGTGTGTGTGTGTGTGTGCATGGATATGTGTGCGTGTCTGTGTGTATATGCATGTATGTGTGTGTGTGCATGGATATGTGTGCGTGTCTGTGTGTATATGCATGTATGTGTGTGTGTGTGTTTGTGTGTGTGTGAGACGAGGGCGCAGGTGTGGGCAGGTCAGAGAACGACTTGCAGCAGTCAGTTCTCTCTTCCCACCATATGGGTTCCAAGGATTGAACTCAGGTCGTCAGGCTTGGTGGCAAGTGCCTTTGCCACCTTGTCATCTTGTTGATCCAACATTTTATTGCTTTTGCAAAAAAGTAAGATAAAGTTTAGCAAAACTATAACTTTATATATATGTATACATACACACATATGTATAAACATGCATACATATATTTATATACTTGTGGACATATATGTATACACACATATGAGTCCTGGAACTGATCGGGCCAGGCAGAATCATGTCCACGGTTCTCTAAGCACCTTGCACGTGTTCTCAGAGGCTGGGAGCTCTCAGCTCCGTGGCAGGTGTGAATGTGTTGTTTTTTTTCTTTCTCATTAAGCAAGTAGAAACTGCAGGTGAATTTTCCAGTGACCCCACAGCTTCAAAAGCAGACAGCAAACGCCTGGCTGGCTGTTGACACATGGAATGACCTGTCTCTCTTGTGCAGCTAGGAAACTACTCATACATAACGGTAGCATATAACTGTGAGAGATAGACACGGTTAAAGACAATCTATGATTAGCCACCTTGGGTAACTATTCTCTAATCAAGTTGTTCTCTTAGAGAACCCCAGGTGTGAACTGCGCTTTGCCAGGGCATGCGCTTCTGGAATGCAAAACTCAAAAATGTGTTATCAAAACCCAAGGAATATGCCTGTGGACAGGCGGCCATCTTCTACAGACCCTGCCAGCTTCGATGTGTTCCACCGAGTACCTAACTTTGCTATATTTCTTCTTCATTAGTCCTTAGTTATTTAGTGGCTAATACTTTACAGTAATAACTAATAATAAGCTAATAATAACACTTTACAAGCAGATAGCGAGTAACCAAGGCTCAAGGAGTTGGAATTATTTACAGAAGTTCCTGGTCTGGTTAAGTGTTTAGGTTGGGACTCAGTCCTAGCAATCTCACATTGCACTCATCTATGCAGTGGCTGTAAGTGGATTTTATGGATGCAGAATGATTGTGACATTTTCTTGGCCTTTGTAGATTAACACCCCTCCCCAGGCCATCTGGTTGTAATGAAGCCAAGTCTACCCCATGTGTGATGAGTCCCGGGGCTGATCGGGCCAGGCAGAGTCCTGCCCACGGTTCTCTAAGCGCCTCGCACATGTTCTCGGGGGCTGGGGGCGCTCAGCTCCTCGGCAGGTGTGAATGTGTTCTTTTTCTCATTAAGCAAGTGGAAACGGCAGGTGAATTTTCCAGTGAACCCACAGCTTCAAAACAGTGAATGCCTGGCTGGCTGTTGACACGCGGACCTGCTTCCCTCGTGCAGCCTGAAAGCCATGCAGGTTGAGACCTGCCAGAATCACTACTGTGCTCCTCACCTCTCAGTTTATGGCATTGTTGTTGGAGAATAATGAAGAAGAAAGTACAATTTCACAGTCACAAAGGATGCCTTTGAAAATCAGGTGCCTTCCAGAGGTATCCTGACATTTGAGAATGTTCTTTTCAGCGAGTACTAACCTCTCTTAGCTCAGCGCTCACCCATCGGTCATAGCTATCATGTCTTTATAAAGAAGCCAAAACAGGCCTTTCAAGGACGCTCCATGTGGGGGCGCTAGGCTCTGCGTTGAAAGGAGCTCAACTCTCGGTTTAATTTTCGGAGTTGTGAAATGGGCTTATTACTGTATCAATTTGCTACTAAAAAGCTATTAGGATTTGGGGAGGTTAGTTTGTTCAGAAGTGTGAATCTGAGTGTTTGCTAAGTTATAACCATGCAACGTTCATTTGTTATGGATCTCAGCAAAAATAATTACCGTTTAGATAGCAAGTGCTAAATCTCAACTGTTCGTGTTAATCGTTGTGTGCTCTGGGTATGCACACAGCAATGCACTCTGTCATTTAGGGCATTTCAAGCCAAGGGAGAATGTACATTAGATTAAACCATGCGATTTCCCCCCAAATGGAACTCAAAATGGAAAATAAAGAGCAAACAAAACAATTCCCAAATCCCCACATCAGATTGCCTAGAAACCTGCTTAGAGCCTTCTAATTTCTTATTGATTTCTTACAATGTGGGGATTTAATAAGTGTGCCAGTGTGATTATGGTGGCCAGCCTATCAGATGACCTCTGCTGTATCTTAGAGAATCAAACTCAGAAAACAGCATTTTTGCTCTACACATGGTAAAAATCCCTTTTATTTACTTCCACTCTGTAACTCTTAATATCTCGCTATTGTTGTAGATGGAACTTTTCATATAAACTTTGATTATTAGACTGGGGCATGAGTCTCTCTCTCTCTCTCTCCCTCTCTCCCTCCCTCTCTCTCTCTCTCTCTCTCTCTCTCTCTCTCTCTCTCTCTCTCTCTGTGTGTGTGTGTGTGTGTGTGTGTGCATATGCCTGCGTGTGTATACAAGTAGAGAGCAAAGGTTGATGCTGGGTGTCCTTTCCAGTTGACACAGGGTCTTTGGCTGAACCTGGAGCGTAGGCTAGGCTGGATGGCCACAGATCCCCCGTTTCCGACTCCTGAGCACTGGGATCTCAGGGGCTCCCAGCACCCTACTTTTCACATGGGTGCTGGATATCAAACTCAGGCACCTTTGCTCATGAAGTAAGCAGAACCCTACGAACTACCTGCCAGCCCCCGTGAGCGTCTTCCTTAATGATAATGATAATTATAATAATAGTTAGTAGCAGTTGGTTAAAAAGAACAGACGTGGGCCCTTATCCTAGATATAAGTTAGGCTCTCTGGGATGACATTACCCATGGTGATATTACCAATACAAAAATGCTTTGGTTAACCCATTCTCAGAATCCAGCAAGAGCTTCAGTGCCCATCTAGGCTTAGGCTGTGGTCTTTGTTGTGGGACCTGCCAGTGGCCACTTGACAGGGTCAAGAGTCAAACAGGCGAGAGATCACATGATGTCTTTATCCTTTGTTGTTTATGCTTGTTGGGGGTCTTAGACCACTTTCATTTCTTCAAATGAAAGAAAATGAAGATTGTACTTTTATTAGCTTCAGCAGTTGAGTGGGGATGGGTTAAGCGAATATATAAATATCTTTGTCTACTATGTATCTATTTGTGTGTCTGTCTACCTATCTGTCTGTGTGTCTATCCATCTCTCAGGCTTAGTAAAATGCCCACCTCAGGGGCACTTTAAAATGCTGCAGGGAAACAGTTAAGGACCCCTACTTGTACCTGTATCCAGCTTCTCTTTATCACTATTTTATTTGCTGGTGATTTTCAACAGTTTCCTTAGAAATCCCAAGAAATTCCAGAGAGAAGGGTTAATCGTTTTCTGATTTCTCTGGTGTGCTGGATGAGAGATATTGATCTTACCATCCAGAAATGTTAGCCAAAGAACAGCCTCAGCTGCCTAGATGCAGAACAAAACACATTCCTGGTCTCTTCCTTTGCTTGAAAAGGCAAACGTTCACTCCCACGAGGGCTTACTGCACTGCCTGTATGTCCCTTCATGTGGGTAAAAGCCCTATCGTTCCTTCTTGGGCCCTTTCTGTCAGTGGGAGCAACACAGACCCTGGTGACACTCCTCTTGTGACAAGGCTGGAGACTGAAGGACCCTTCCTTCCTCTAATCTTGCCTGCAGATATGCATATCCCCTTGCAGCTAAGCTCATATCTAGGTATGGACTGCATGTGGGCGCTTTACTAGGTCCTTTCCCGAGGGCGTTCACAGTTCTGACTCTGGCAGCACACCTTCATGCTTCCTTTCCACAGAGAAGGCATTACAACAAACGCCACTCTCTTCTTCTGACCCGGGAAATTATATTCATTTTTTTCACCAGTTAGTTCATAGGTTTTATGCACCCAATTGTTACATATAATACTTGAAAAACTCAGGAGATCAAAAAAACAAATCTCTGACTTTTAAACACAGACTTAAAGAGTTACTTGTGAAGGCACGAGCTTGGGGAGTGAGGGGAGAGCCCTGTACCTACAAGCAAATGTGGGCGGCTGTGTAAGCACTGTGGCTCCTGCACCATCAACTCCCAGGCCAGAGCTGGGACTCTTACTCTGGCAGCATGTGTACACACCTGGGTTATGAGGGGGACATGGGGACTTTCTACCTGCTCCAGTTCTTCCTGCCTGGAGGGTGCGTCCCTTTCAGGCATATTGTAAACTCATTCCTTTCTCTGAGCATCCCTGGAGGCACCCGGGGTGGGAATACGCATTGTGTGTAATGGATGAGAGTAAATTAGACCTTGGGCAATCTTGTCACTGTTCACATACATGCAGGTGTCCACGTGGATATTTATGAGCATAGCAGACACAGCTCAGGATGCTGAGGAGTCAGGAACGGGAGAAGAATGATGCAGGAACTCTGGGATGACAGATAGCTACCCCCAACTCCCCCTGGCACACATAGTCTCACCCACTACTCCCCTTAGAACATTTCTGATTAGGGCTCAAACACCTTTCTTGATGAAACTCGCTCCCAAGGGGACCACATCCACCATCCTGATGCCTGTGGCTCTTCTGCCTTGGCAGAGTGGAGAACCACCTTATTCTTCAAGACACCATTTTTTTTTAATACAACCCCGAACTTTGGCCTCCATCGGTCTTTTCAGGGAGTTGCGTGCATGTGTCTCCCCATTGTGGGAATTAGAGGGGAAAAAGCAAGCAAATAATTTCAGATGGGCATTAGATAAATACCATAAGCAACAGAAATAGAACAATCACAAGCAATTTGAAAACCGCCAGGCACGGAAAGAAAATGTCTAAGTCAGGAAGGCATCTGTACAGGAAAATGAAAAATGAAATTATTTCCATTCCGCTTCTCTCACACCTGGATTCTTCTCCAGAACCTTATAAGCACATTATCTCATTTGACAAAATGTGTAGGCAATTATAACGCTAAGTCTAAAGGTCCAAGGCATGAAGGAATTGCATTTTGGACAGGAAGGAAAAAATTGTATATTCTCATAGATGTGGCTACATATTTATTTTCCAAAATAACACTGTTATTTGCAATTTATTAAGTCTGATGACCGGGGCTGATGACATTCAGGAGTGGTTAGAGCAGGCGGCAGTGCGGTCTGAGATGGGATCACACTGCTATCATCCCTAGGAAGGCTTGCTTGGTTTCGGGTTTCCTTGAGTGCCTCCTCCTTCTCTGCTGGTTCCCAAGCAGGCCAGAATCTTCCGCCCGGCTATTATGTGCACCGGCTCCCTCTCATGGCTTAGCATCATTGGGATTGTATGCATCACTGCTAATGGCACTGTCATGTCTGCGGGTCAGGAGGGCTCTGGAGAGCCAGCCATCCAGTGCGCCATGCTACATTTGAAGAGATAATATTGTTCCTGGTGAAGGTTATTCGGCTGCCAAGCAGTCCTGGTTTTAAAAACAGAGCAGCTCCTCCCAGATGACAGGGCTTAACAACAGCAGAAAGGCAGACAGTCTAGTTCGTCCCCCAGACAGTGGGGAGGATTTGGTGTGTAGAGGGGCAGGAGATAGCCTAGACTGTAGGGTGCTTGACAGATGGCTCAGGCTCAGGTCTGCGCGCAGCACCATGAGCTTGGCATTTGCTGGTCATATGTGGGTGTGGCAGTTAGTGAGCTTGAGCAGCTGGGAGAACAAGACTCAGAGAATGGAATGCATGAGACCTGGGGCTGAGGGTAGATTCCTTTTCCCACCCTTGCTTCCACAAATGTTCACATACACTATACATATGTACACAGAGAGGTAAATTGACCACATATACCACTCTCACAGACTACACATGACAATATACATGACAAATACAGTCATGCCACACACACATAGATAAACATGAATACCACTCACACCATGGACATGTATGCCCATACCAAATACAAACCTATAACAATAGTTTTCTAAATGAATTAACAGCATCTAGAGAGAAAGTGAGTCCTGAGAAGGTGGTATATTGGGTAACGTGCTTGCTATGCAAACATGAGGACCTGCATTTTGATCTCCACTGCCTATGCCAAAGCCAGGAGCTGCCTCGGGCATCCTTAACCTCAACACTAGGGTGTAGACAAAGGCAGATCCCAGAGACTGCTTGACAGGTAGAGCCTGGCAGAGACATGAGCTTCAGGCTCAGCGAAGAGATGCTGTCTCAAAAAACATAACAAAACAAAACAAAACAAATTGAAGGCAGAACAATAGAAGAACACATGCACTACTCTCTCCTGGATTCCGCATACATATGCATGCATAGTCACAAGCATTTGTATACACACGTGTACGCGTGCGTGCACACACATGCACACACATACACACAAAGCAAATTAATACACAAATCAACAATGAGGCCCATGAGCACTTTGAGAGCATTTTAATATGTAACAAACAAAAGTTATTTTTATCTATATGTTTCTTCCCATTAGCCAGTAAGCCCAAACTGAGAAAACTGCCTTTAACTGCATGTGTCATCTGTCCTTGACTGAGCAGTCCTTGGGTTTTATGTCCCTTCTTCTCCCCAAACTCTATGACTTTCCACGGTGACAAAACCTCCACATGCAAGCTCACAAGCCCAAGAGTGAACATTCGTGCACAGCTCCTGGACCTTAAACCAGGCCTCTACTTTCCTGTCAGCCTCAGGAGGGAGTCAAATGCTACAGTTGCCCAGAGGAGAAGCTTCTGCTGCTGCTGCTGGTGATGTTGGTGTTAGTCTGTGTACCTATGTGTGTCTGTGTGTGTGTGTGTGTGTGTGTATGTGTGTGTGACCTTTTCAGCGTCCTATGGACAGAGTGCTGGCTTGATAAAGATCCTGGGTTTCTTAAGATGCTGAGCCTTTGGTTACTACATAAAAGTGACTCTGAAAGATAGGATCTATTTGCTCTCTCTCTCTCTCTCTCTCTCTCTCTCTCTCTCTCTCTCTTTCTCTCTTCTTTCTTTTCCTCCTGATTCAGCCAGCTTCCAAGAAGCTCCAGGTGGAAAGAGCATGAAAGAGTTCAAATTCCTCTTGTGTCCGAATAAAGTCAGCACATTCCCTATGCTTTTTACCCGCTTCTTTCTAAGGTTTCTGAGATAGTCATTCATAACTTGACTGGTCTAGAAACTTTTAAATCCAGGCCACCACAAGAGGATATACACAATGACATGTCAAAGTGTTGCTTTGAATCAGAATCCTTGCTAAGAGGGTGTCCTAGAGATAGATGGTCAGGAGCCCACGGTTAAGCCCAGTCAATCCCTTCCCCCTTTCTATGCTTTTCCCAGTTCTCTTCCCCTTCCCCTTTCTATGCTTTCCTTTGGAAATGAAAAGATCTGAGCAGAAGATTGTGAACATCTGGCAAAGTTCTGACCTTTGAACTCTCTCAACTTTACTTCTGGGCATTGGTGTAGGGAAGTGCTAGCTTGACAGGATCTAGACATGATCACCTACAGAAAACAAGTTCTGGGCTCCGTTGTGAGGGAGTTTCTGGACTGGTGTAACTAAGGAGGGAAGGCCCCCCCTAGATGTGGGTGACATCATGGTCTGAGATCCTGAACTTAAAGAGGAAAAGTAAGCTGAGTGTTTGCGTTCATTCCTCTCCTCCTCCCTGTGGTAGCGGCTATGTGAGCAGACACTTCATGCTGGCGTGTGCCATAGCTATGAGGAAAGTGACACTTCCAGGCGGAAATCTCCATGTCCAATAGCATTAATGGCTGTCTGGAGAGGGGCCCACAATAATGTGTTTGATTTGTAGAGACTGGCAACAACATGGACCACGGTTCCCATGGATATCTGCCGGCGTTTTTGTTAGATTCAGTTAATTTTCTTAGCAACCATCAATAGCACCTTGCCTCCTCCCATCCCATGACAAGCATATTCTTAGCTCTTTTTAGTTGACGAAGAAGCCCATCTGTTAGGTGATATTAAATTCAGAGAGATGTTCGTGTGAAATGTTTGGCCACCTCTTTTAAATGCTTGACAATATGCCCCAGGTAGGAGGTTTGCAATTCTCTAGCTCTCCTCTCCTCTCCCCTCCCCTCCCTCTCCTCCTCGCTCCTCCACCTCTGTCTCTTCTCTCCTCTGACTCCGCTTTCTGTCTCTGCTACTTTCTCTTCTGAGCTCTCCTTTCGATGTAAGCAGATGAGATGGATAGGACCCTTCTCTCTAACCCAGCTTCAACACCAGACATTTAGTGATGCTCTCCTATTCTTCTCCAACTTCATGCACTTCACGCAACTTCAGAGATGTTTCACTAGAAAACCCCTAGTTGGCCTTTTTTTTTTCCCCCGAGACAGAGTTTCTCTGTGTAGCCCTGGCTGTCCTGGAACTCACTCTGTATACCAGGCTGGCCTCGAACTCAGAAATCTGCATGCCTCTGCCTCCCAAGTGCTGGAATTACAGGTGTGCACCACCACTGCTGGCTTTCCCCCCCTTTTTTAAAGAACTGTAAAATCCATCCTTGAGCTACCATGATACTACCAATCATTTCTATTTTTTTCTGTAGTTACAGAAGAGAACGAAGGAAAGGGACAAGAGAATCGTCTACGGAAACTAGTTTATTTCCCACAGTCCTTGGGGTTCTTAGCTATGCATGACTGATATTTTCTTATCCTTACAATAAAGATGGGGCTCCAGGAAAGGAAAATGTTCCATATGAAGACAGATGCTAGATGAGCCTGGGATTTCAGGTAAGCTTAGATGTCCTGGTGGTGATAAGATTCTAGGTGAGATATGAGCTTTGGCCAGGCACGAGACTCCGCAGACCCTGGCTGTGGGTGAGAAGGAGGAATCTGATAACCATGGGGCTGCAATGGGAGCTGGGATTCTAGTTAAGAACTGCAAGTGGGACTGGGATTCCAAATGGGAACAGAACTTCCACTGTCGGGATGAGAGACTGCAAGGAAAGATGGCATCCCACACGACCACAAGAGGGTTCTGCATGAGCTTGGTCCTACAGGTTGGATGGATCCCAGGTAATGCTGGTACTATGATAATGATGGGATTGCATGTAGGCATAGGTTGTGGGTGAGGATGAACATCTGTGTGTATCTGGTCCTGCAGGTGAAGATGGACTTCAGGTGAGGGTGAGACTTTGGGTAAGGACTCCATACCTTGGGTGTGATAGTTTCTTATAACTGGGAGAGTATGGTGAGTGTGGGCACAGGTGAGGATGGACCTATGGGTGAGGATGGACCTATGGGTGAGGATGGAACTCAGGACGATGGCCTGATGGAGGTGAGCCCAGGACCTTCTATAGTTGGCAAGACCAGTCAGTCCCCCTCCATGGCTTCAAGGAGGCAGGGAAAGATACTCCCACCCCATACACATTCAGGAAGGACTTCTCTGTAAGAGAAGGGCTGCTTACTTAGATTATCTTCATCCTCTGTGTTTGTGGTGCCAGGATTTAGGTACTTGAAAGGAGCGAGGAAGGATGACAGTATGCTGACTTTGTCTGGAAAGAGAAAGAAGAGGAGATGCATTTTTGACATAGAGTTTCAGAAAAGCCCAGGGTTTTCTTATGTTCTTGTGACCAAGAGGTTGGAACAAAGAGGTGGGAAGGTCGTCGTGGCTGCAGACACTACATTGTGACTCCATTATTTTTATTGAATTTTAGACATAATTTTTATCAAATTCCACTCTCCACTCAATTTAAAACCTTATGATTTCCATCTTTCTTCCTTTATATATTTAGTTATTTATTTTTGGCATCTTCTCTGCCCTTGTTTCACATCCCTGAAAACTTCAAATAGTTGTCTTCAGGGCAATAACATTTCATCTACTTACAGGTGAGTGAGCTAACACCTACCCTGTAAAGAAACACCTCACATAATAAAAATCCAGTAACAAAATTCCAGAATTAGACTTGTCCCAGTAAAGGCAAGAATTACTGGATAAAATCCAGTAACACAATTCCAGAATTAGACTTGTCCCAGTAAAGGCAAGGATTCTCCCAACCCCCCTCACTGGTGAATATTTGCTGTGAGCTATTGAGCTATAGATATGACACACACACATATACATGTACACACACACACACACATCACACAAATACAGAAACATGCACACACACACATATTGAATCTATAGTCTTGTCACTTAGTGGGTATATAAGTAGAAGTGCTAGAGAGGAGAAATAGGCCAGAGTCAAGTAAAGGGCCTGAACTATCCTGAGGATAGTTAAGTGTCATTGACACTGATGGAATTCCAGGGACCCAGGAGCAACTGGCTTTCTGCATGCTTTCCTGTCCTGAATGATGTGCATCTCACTGTATAGCCCAGGCTGGCCTTGAACTTGCTATCCTTCTACCTCAGCTTTCCAGAGACTAGCATTTCTGGCATCCATCAACATGCCAAAGTGGCATTTTCCCTCTTAAACACATAGGTGACAGAATTATAGGTGGGAAGTGCTCTTGTGAAACACATTTTAAAGCAAGTAGTTAAAGGAGTCAGAGTTCCTTATTTTAGAAGTTTCCATGGAACAAACTATGCTACAGAAGCTACGGGGATCTGCTCACACAGCACCTACTCTCTAGAAAGCCTGCCAGAGACTCAAGGCAGCAGACTCTTGGAATGCACCAGCACAGATTCTCCTTGTGTCTGCACAGCTCTCAGTTTTGTCATGAATCTGAACCATATTACTAAAGGACCATGGATGAAAGTGCTACCATTACTTTTCTGTTGTGGGGCAGACTTGCATTGGAGGTTATTTCTGATCTTCTCTTAAGCTTCTTGGGGCTTGGCCAAGAAGGGCTGTGCTGTGCAGGGCCCTTTCCTCTTCTGCTGCCTTTCTTACCTTGGGGCAAGATGCTTTAGAGGGGTTAGCATGTTCAACACTGCTTCTGATCTCATCCTGTGATTGCAGAGGAGCCCTGCCCGTGCCAGTATTCCCATTTGCACGTACACCTCGATCTAAGGGCAGACGCCCGTGAAAACACTCGCTGGTGCTTTTTAACTGCCCTTAGCCTTCAGGCTAGCAGACCCAGGTTGGGATTTGTTCTTTGCTTCCAAGGCTGAGCCTATTTTCTCTTTAGACAATCTTTCCGGCGGCCAAGAGAGATCACATTGAAATTCATCTCAGAGCCTGTTAACAGCTGTTGTTTCCAGTAGAGACAGGCACCAATACAGTGTTCACAGAAAGAGAACAATAAATAACTCTAATATGAAGTGCCCACCCCTCCTTCATCCTACCGAACACGAAGGATCTACACTGCGATGGCTTTGCTCCCCGAGCTCTCGCCACACAGGCTCATTCACTCCACAGAATGAAACACCTTGCTTGACTTATAATTTCATTAAGTGAGTCCAATAATGTTGCACAAAGACTGTGAAGCTCAAATGATTTTGTCTGGAGGATCTTGAAATGAAATTATAATTTTTTTTAATAAAGCAGGAATACCAGCAAAACACCCACAAAATATACCAAGCTATTTCAGGGCAAAACTGTGAAATATATAAAGACTATTTTAGATCCATTCAAGTCTTTGCTTTTTGCTGTTGCTGGTTTTTTTCTCATGCCTATCAAACAAAAAGAGTGCATGCAATTAAAATGGAATGTCAGATGAAGAGGGTTTTTCATTGCCCATATAGTCTCCATATTGTGTGAGGCATGTGTAAGCCAGGCCAGGCACTTACTGTTTATCTAAAGTCCGTGTTTAAGGCAAGGTGCATGGATACACATATTTCCGAGGAAGACTCTATTGGGTAGTGAGCAGACAATGGTTAATGGCAGCAGTCATGAAGGAGAGCAAGTGGAAGGGCTACACAATGAAGCGGCGCACTACACCGACAGGATCAGCTCTGTCAGACAAGACAAGAAAGGAGTGTTGTTGGTGAAGACGTACGGAGAGCACAAATTCTGAGCTGCACTGAGGACAACGTGAAGCAGCATAGCGCTGTGGATGGACCAACTCTTCTCAGAGGTCTACACCTCAAAGGACTAAGTTTCACTTCATTGTGGCCTAGAGATGGAAGTTCGAGAGTCTATTGACAGATGAGCAGATAAACAAAAGTGTGGTACACCCTCACAGTAGAACGCCATTCATCATGGACAAGAAGGAATCCATGCAATTTGCCCCCATGTGGTTGAAAATATGGGCTTTATAGTAAAAGATGCAGGCTCCATGAGATCCTTTACATGTGCAGTCTGAAATGCCTGGGGTCTGAGTGGGGAGGCACCGGTCAGAGAACATGAAGCTGTCACGTGTTGTAGGAAGACAAGGTTCTGATTCCCTCACAAACATGAAAAGTATGGCTGTAGGTAACAGTAATGTATCCAATGCTTACAGCTTAATGAGAATAGATTTTATGCTCTTATACACAACACACACACACACACACACACACACACATACAATGATAACTCTGAGTGGTAATGCGCATATTAACCTAATTATGGTAATTATACAATGTATACATCTATAAAATCATAACATGATATACTTTAAATATATATGATTTTATGAGCCCATTATATATTCTTAGATTAAAATATATCGCCACCATGTCAAAGACAGTAAAATGTAGCTGAATATTCTATGTGTTTGAAAAGATTTCTTTATTTTATTTTATGAGTATGAAGGTTTCCTTTGCCTGTATGTATGAACATCATGTGCCTGCAGGTGCCCTTGGGTATCAGAAGAGAGTATTGAATCCCCTGGAACTTGAGTCACGGATGATTGCAGCCCACCATGTAAGTGATGGGAACTGAACCTGGGTCCTTTGCAAGAACAGTAAATGCCAAAGTCATTGCTCCATCCCTCATATATAATTGTGTGTGTGTGTGTGTGTGTGTGTGTGTGTGTTTCATCATCTGCCATGCATGCAAAACCAAGAGAAAAGTATTATCCTTGATTTTAAGGCATATAAAGAAAAAGTCATGTGATGATGATATTATGATTCAATTTAATGACGTAAAGGTTAATATTTAGGAGAAAAAATTACATGTGCTTTCTCTAAAAGCAAACCCTTGCTCTCTATTCATAAACAAAAATGGTCATGGTTAGCTGAAACTCAGTGTCAGACCGTGCTGAGGAATAGCCCCATATGAGAAAATAGAGTGATTTCCCCTCCTTTACTTTCCAAAGCCGAAGGCAATTACTTGATATCATTGTGATGTAGAACAGGATGAATGTGGTAACTGTTCAGTTTGTCTTGTTGCTTCCCTTTAAATGAAGAGTGGGAGCTGTAGAGGAACTGTTATCTCTTTTCGTGTGAGCAGAGAACCCATGAGCATGTTCCAGGATCCCAAGCCCAGGCCTAAGAGAGCAGGGAGGAAGGGTCGTTAATAAGGGTGGGAAATGGTACTGGTCGTGGTGAACTTGATGACTTGCTCCCCCTCTGCAACTGACATTAAAATAAGACAAACTCTATGAAGTGACTGTTTGCAGAGTTTGGGTAACAAGTAGTGAGCAATGACTGTGTCTGAGAAAGGGGAAATCATTTTTCTAGTAGAAAGACAGACCCTACACAGTCCACAGTGATATCCACAAACTGATCTAAGACAGGAACAAAGGGTGCACCATTAAGACAAGTGGAGTCTGAGGGCAGAAGGAAGCACCACACGTAGAGATAGGACCCCAGACATGGCTGGAGTTGTGTGCTGTCTTAGTTACACAGGAGCAAGGGGAGAGTGTGATCCTGGCAGGAACAGCTCCCCCTGCAGGGGTCCTTAATGCTGGAGGAAGAGTCAGGAGGCTGCAGAGTTAGGGAATCAAGTGTTCCGGTCAGGCAGAGAGGAAAGTTTATGTTTGGCTGGGATGATAGAAAGGCCATGTCTTAGGATTGGTTGTCCCCCAGCCTGAAATGAGCAAGCAAGAAAAGTCGAGAACAGTGTAAAATCTGAATTCTCAGCAACACATCCTTTGATGTCTAGAAGACAGAAGCAAGAATAATGATAACACTGTGCATGAGAAGCCAGAAATCAGAACCACGGGCAGGAAAAGCTCAGTTGTAACATAAGATGATGGTGAAATTAGGAGGAAGGGCTTTATATGGAAGGTATAAGAATTGTCAAGAATTGTAATGAAGCCAGGCACAGTAGTGCACTCCTTTAATCCCAGAGCTTGGGATCAGGAAAATCTTTGAGTTTGAGGCCATCTTGGTCTACAAAGCAAATTCCAGGTCAACAAAAGATACATATCATGATCCCATCTCAAAAGCAAGCAAGTAAACAAACAAACAAACAAACACAAACAACGAAACACAGCAATAATTTTAAGGAAACCATGGGCACGATGAGTAAGTAGATGGGACCCTGGTAAAGAAACAAAAATTAAAAAGTCAAACTCTAAAAGTGAAACATTTAAAGCCCCAAACTATAATGTCTACAACAAGACAGACATTAAATTAGAGATTAGGGATGCTTATTTAGTGACTGACTAAAAAATCACGTTTAAAAATTTTAAACTATCTTTAATTTTATTTTAAACAAAAAAAGAAATAGAGATATAGCTAAAAAGTAAAAATCAAACAAACAGCAGACAAAAACCATAAAATATGGTGTTGGCTATTGCTAATCGGTGCTGGGTGCATGGCTCGTGCTGGTAATCCAACAGTAGGGAGGTCAAAGCTGGGAGATTGTGGTTGTCTAAGTCATACTGTACTGTATCGTGAATCCCAGTCTTCCTTGGGCTACAAAGTGAGACCAGGCCTAAAAATATCTAAAACCAAAACAAAGACCAAATCAACCAACCAAACACATAAAAACTAACAACCCTACAATACAAAATAAAGCATAAGAAAACCCCAGAAAAATAGGAGTAGTTAATTAAAAAGACAAAGGAGGAGCAGATGTCACATGGGATAAATGGGAAATAAATCTGCACTTTGCTTGATACTCATTGAAGATGAGTGTGTATGAACAGATGTATCATGAAGACACTAATCACAAGGAAGGGGGATGGCTGAATTAGCAGCAAATACTGTAAGTCTTGAGATGCGTGAAATGTCTGTGAATTATAAAGACACCTAATCACAATAAACCATTGAGAGGATATCCATGAGAGTGCATTCACTTAGAGTTTCAAGTGGCATGAATCAAAAAATAGCAAACGTAAGCTGAACGGTAGAGAAATGCACGGCCATCGAGATGCTGGCATTCCCCTCTCTGTCACTGGGAGGCAAAGCAGGGAGGAGAGAGGGTGTGTGGAGAGGATCAAGCAGGGCTTGGAGCTAGCCTGAGCTCAGGGGCATGCATGGACTGCTCTGATCAACTCGGGAAGTGTGCGCTTTCATCTCACGATATCACAGCACACTCACTGAGAGATACTCTGCTTAGAAATAAAACAGGTCCTAATAAATGCCAAAGGACTGAAATCACAAGGTAAATATGATTAAATTAAATGTTTATGGATAAAAATTCAACTAAACAAAAATTTAATAAGAACGCATTGTTAAAAGCAAAAAGGAATCTGTAGACTGGGATTATGTGCTTCTAATTCCCAGAGTTTATTTGTATCCAGAGTGTAAGAATCCTTCTAACTTAATAACTAAGGCTATAAATCCAACTACTAAAACTGGCCAAGATATTTGAACAGAAATTTCACAATAGAAAAGAAATGTATTGCCAATAAATTCACCAAGTTGTGTTAACTGGCATTACAGTTTGGGGAAATCCAAATTAAACTACAGTAAGACATGCAAGAAGAGACCACTCATTTTAGAAAAGCTTAAAAATACTGGTAATGCTAAATTGTGTTAAAGCCACAAAGCTCATATTGATAGACAAATATTAGGAAACTTTGGATGATATTCTAGCTGTTAGATATGTACTTATGGCCTACCAACATCATTTCTAGATTTTTACTCAACATAAATGAAATAGATATCTTTAAGAAGGATCTGTGTTTGTATTTGTATTGTAAAGGTTCTTCTAGAAACTTTACCCATCATGATTCCCAAGTCAAACTATCTCAGATGCCTATCGACAGAAGAACGGACAAATAAATTTTAATACATTTATAGGATGGAGTAGCAGAGTCAAATGAAACAAAACGAAATAAAAGGATGGTACTGTCAAAGTACATTATGACATGGGTGTGTCTCAGAAGCATTGGGGCTGGGGAGGAAAACAGCCACAACACAGAATGTATCACTTGATTGCATTTAGAAATTTCAGAGGAGGGAAAACACCTTTATGGTGAAAGAAAAATCCTTACTTTGTGATGTCACTGTGTCTGCAAACTGCTTTGTTGCAAGAGCAATCAGGAGGCCATGGGGTTGGGTTACAGGGTGGCTGAGAAGAGGCCATGAAGAATATTTCTGGCATGACAAAAACACATTCTATGTAGATGAAGCTGTGGGCTTCATGTGTGTACATGAGTGTGTTATGGTATGGATAGTAAAGCCATGTGCTTTATGTGAGCACAATCTTCCCCATTATGTAAATTATACTTCAGTGGTCAAAGTGCTAAAAACAACATTGTAACTGGGCAAGAAACAACAACAACAACAACAACAATGACAATGACAACAACAACAACAACAACAACAGAACCCCAAAGTAGAAAAGGGAAGTGGAGGGTGGAATGTGTGTTATCTCATCTGTGAAGAAGAATTCGGATGACCGATGTTGAGTGCCGGCGTGCACTGGGATGGATACATTACATATCCACCATTTATATTTTTATATTGTTGTCTGTTTGTTTTATAGTTGTGAATACTCAGTTATATTTTAAAAGTCCTAGGCACTACAGAAAAAGAAAAGCCATCCCCTAACAACCAATAATCTCAAAGTCAGAGCCTATTGGACACACCTTTAGAGTCACACAAAGTACCATCTAGAGGCGAGGTCCCTGGTGAGAGCGGAAGTAAGACCCTAGAAAGCTGAATGCCAAGATCAGTCACGATGGCTGCTCACACTTCTGCAGCGGGAGGACACTGCTTATTAACAGAGATGATTTAGGGGACTGCAAAAAGATTGCATTTTTGGGGGGAAACTATTTGTGCATGAAAATCCTGGATTTTTTGTTTGTTTGTTTGGTTGGTTGGTTTTAAAGACAGGATCTCTTGTAAGGTGGTAGGCAAACACTCCACCCACTGAGTTACACCCCATGACGAAACACTCTCTTTAAACCAAGCAGGATAAAGTAAACATCACCTCTTACAGTACGGACATACCAGCTACCTAGAAAACTCATTCATGTGAAGTAACAGGTGCACTGGAAACTTTAATAAAATGCAAACATTGCTGAAATATCTGAGGTCCTAATCTTACCATTTGCCTCTAGGAAGGGCCAGCATTTTTACAGGATGGGTTATTAAGAAACCAAAAACAAACAAACAAACAAAAAAACCAAACCAAACCAAACCAAACCAACCAACCAAACAAAAGCAAACGAAGTGAATGTGACAGTTATGTCCTCATTTCGAAAGCTGAAAGTGAGTTTTTTGTCCTCTTGTCGGCCCTCTTGTGGGCCACATACATTTCTGTCCAGTACAGCCATCCTGAACAATTACATAACCCGACAAGAAGGGTGACAGTTGGAGTCCACAGAACTCTGCTGGTGCCCTCAGGCTACAATACTTAGCCTCTTTTATAAGTTCCGTTCTTGTGTTTCCTTTTGCCAGAACACACTCTGACAGATGGCCTCCCTCAAGCTTGACCCACTTTTCTTCAGAACTGTATATTCTAGGGGAATGCAGGTATGTGCTTAAGTAAATACCGCTCCGATCTAAATCAAACCTCAAATAAGTAAGAACACGTGGGCCACCCTCAGAGTCAGGAAACTAATTAACCTGCGTGCAGGTGGGAGACGGCAATGGCATTTTGGAAAAAAGGCAAAGGGTCTTATCTTACATACCTTTAGGAACTTTCAAGTGCTGTTTTTAAAGCTCCCGTCCCAGGAAGCAATGCAAAGCGATTCCTCTAGCTTTTACGAGGACTCTGGGTCAACATTGAGTTTTGAAAACCGCAAGAAGATTCGATGTCTTTTTTGGTGATTGCAGGAAGAAATATCTTCTGACAATTTCAGAGATGCATAAAACTTAGGTGTTTGGTCCCTGAGAGCTTCCAGTGAAACAGGAGAGCAGCCTGGAGTGCTGTCACTCAGTGAGCTGCCGTGTGGGTTCAGCTGTGTTCTCACAATTCATAAGAAGTCTTAAAATTTAGTTCCTTGGAAGGGCACTGTGTTTGGAGGTAATATCTTCAAGGGGTGACTGGAGTAAAGGAAGGTCGTCATGTTGGGGGCAGCTCTCTGCAAGCCCAGGAGATGCTCAGGGGAATCTACCCCCCCCCCCCACACACACCTGGATCTAAGACTCAGCCTTCAGAATAGTGGGGCAATAAATTCCTCAGATTTAAGCCAATTAGTATACATTGTTACAGCAGCTGTAGCTAAACAGGACACTCTTCAATAAGCATTGTTTCCTTGCAGAGTTAAATGCATAATTTCAAATTCAGTCACTGAGGAATGATGCAGAGAGAGAGAGAGAGACCTACGCTCTCAGGGAAGCAACTTTTAGGAAGTAGCTGATAAGCTAAGACCTAGTAGATGATATGTCTGCGGTTTAAGAAGCAGTAGGGCAGCTGTTCTCAACCTGTGGTTCCAGGGGCCACTCATCGGGTCTCCTGCATATCAGACATTTACGTTACAATTCACAACAGGAGTAAAATTACTGTTATGAAGTAGCAACAAAATAATTTGGTGGCTGGGGAGTCACCACAACATGAGGAATTATATTAAAGGGTTGCAGCATTAGGATGTTTGAGAACCACTGTAGTAGAGGTTTTGAATGCGAACTGTGTCTCACAGCGTGGCTGAGTGAGGATCTTAGTGGAGCTTCTCAAGCTAGTTTGGAGAGGTCTCCATTTCCGTGAATATGGAAACAAGAGGGAATAACAGGTTCAGACTTTGAATTGGGAGTCTCAGAGAGAGGTAGCAATGAAACTCCTGGGTGGTTAGTGATGATTAGTGGGCGAAAGAGAGACAGAGACAGAGAGACAGAGACAAAGAGACACAGAGAGAGACAGAGAGACAGAGAGAAAGAAAGAGAGGGTGGAAAGAGAAAAGAGGGGAGGGGAGGAGGAGAGACAGACAGAAAGAGAGAGGGAAGGAGGCAGGGAGAGGCAGAGACAGAGAGGCAGAGACAGAGAGGCAGAGACAGGGAGACAAAGACAGAGACAGAGAGAGAAAGAGAGGAAGAGAGAGGAGAGGGAGAGACAGAGAAACCAAGTCATTCAGACCCAAGTTCCTTAAACTTGCCTCCATGCTTGTCCTGAAGGACAACCAGTGCGTAAATAAAGAGGTGTGGATAATCCATCATTGCCTCCAGCTAGACACAGAGCAGCTATTGCCAGCCGAAATACTCTTCCCACTCTAAGGCCCAGGGAACACCGCAGAAGAGAGGGTCTGAGGAATGGGAGAGCCACAAAAGGACAGTAAAACCCATCATTTAGACATGACGCAGTCAGTACAGCCAGGAGCTCCCAGCACGGTGACTACCTGCACAATGCCTGCTCGTCCTCAGAGTTTCCCAACTCCTGTGTTTAACTTCTATCACTGCCCAGCACTGGGCTCCATCAGCTTGGGAACAAGTGTTGACATGAGCCTGGGCTCGAGGAGGATACATTTAAGACTAAAAGTGTCACTCTTGTAGGAAGCAGTCCTACATGGAAGTTGCAGTAAGCAGCTGGTCCGGCTGGGACTTTTAGGAGCCATGCATGCACAAATAGAACTTGTGTTTCTCAGACAGGGTCCCATGTATCCCAAGCTGACTTAGCACTTGCTATTTAGTTGTGTATTATTTGAAACTTCTGGTCCCTGGCCTCTGCCTACCATAATGCTGGTATTATAGATATGTGTCACCTTGTCTGGTTTTATGTAGTGATGGGGAAAGAACCAAGGACTTTGTACACATGAAGCAAGCAGCCTATTGGCTCTGCTACACCACTAGCCCCACAAAACAACCTTTATACACAGGCATCAGAAGCATAGCTATTAATTTCTTACGTGGCAAAATACAAACACAATTGTATAAAATTTTCTTTTATTTCTAAGGCATTTGTTTCTTTTCCTATGTGGTTGCCCCTAACAGTATCTTCTTGTGTCACTATGGAGTCATGTAACTAGTAGGTTTTGGACCAGTTACTGCCAAGCTGCGAAAAGCTTCCAAGACCACACAGGCACACTTGGCTTGATATATACAGCACATTCCCATGAACTTTAGCTTATTTTTAGAAATAGGGAGAAAGCTTCAACGCGAACAAGAAGACACCAGATTGTTTCATGTACTCTTCCAGATGTGAAAAACGGGCAAAGATACAGATGGTCTGACAATTGATTGACAGGGGAAGGTGAATCTTTGCAGGAAAATGTGTTTAAATTAGGAAAAGATTCTCAAGGTATACGTTCACACTTCACTTGGAGGCTTAAAGTTTTCTAAACGATGTGCCAAGGCACTCTGTAGCTTTGCAATATACTAAATAATTTCTTCATTTTATGTGGGAATGGATGTTTTTAGAAATGTATGTATGGTATGATGTCATTCTCCACATCTGAGTTTGGCATCCTCAGGTAACTTTTATATGTGGGTACCACTGTAAGATCCTTGGCTTCATTGCTGGCTTAAAGATTATGAATTCTCAATAAGTGGATTGCAGAGCCCAACCTAGTGGCACCAAGCCTGACATGGTTACAGACTGACTTCTTTTCTTGGGCAATCTAAGATGGCCACACCAGAACTGGTGAGATGGCTTAGAAGGTTAAGAGTGTGTTCCACAAGCCTGAAGACAGAGTTGCAGAGACTCCTGTAGGTTAACCTTGGGCCTCTACACACACACATCCTGAAAGGACCTTATCATTGAACAGATGGTGTCACGGGCCACAAGGATGAGACAGAGCTCAGTTGTCACATCATCCCAAACCCTCACACAAGACTTGAGAGCAAGTGGCTCAGATAGTAAATTATTCCTCATATAACTCAAATCAAAGGGATGGAAGTAGCACAGTGTTATTTCTTCAGCAAGTGCCTCCTAAACGCATAGTTTGCAGAGGGCTTGCTGGTAAGCTTGCACGCTTATGGTAGCAAATGCATCCTGAAATTATTAAGTCATTTGGAAAGTTTTTACACAGACTACAGCATATTCCTTAAATTAGGTAATGAGAAGTATTTTTATTATTTATTTAACTCTTATTCAAGAACTAAAACACTTAGCAATATGCACACCCAGCCTTCCTCACTACAGTCTGTATACATTCCCCCTTTTCTAATTTTTTGTCACTGTGGGAAATATCCTAGCTGTTCTTTTTTTGTTATTGTGTATTTTCTTTTTTTCTTTTCTTTTTTCTTTTTTTATTCAATATATTTTTTAATTTATATTTCAAATGATTTCCCCTTTTCTGTCCCCCCACTCTCTGAAAGTCCCATAAGCCCCCTTCCCTCCCCCTGTTCTCCCACCCACCCCTTACCACTTCCCTGTTCTGTTTTGCCCTATACTGCAAATCAATCCATTCTTATCCCTTGTACAAAGCTCAAGTCCAAGTGGATCAAGGACCTCTACATAAAACCAGATATACTGAAACTAATAGAAAAGAAAGCGGGGAAGACCCTCGAGCACATGGACACAGGGGAAAATTTCCTGAACAGAATACTAATAACTTATGCTCTAAGATCAAGAATTGACAAATGGAACCTCATAAAATTGCCAAGCTTCTTTAAGGCAAAGGACACTCTCAATAGGACAAAATGGCCACCAACAGACTGGGAAAAGATCTTTACTAATCCTACATCTGAGAGAGGGCTAATATCCAATATATGCAAAGAACTCATGAAGTTAGACTCCAGAGAACCAAATAATCCTATTAAAAACGGGATACAGAACTAAACAAAGAATTCTCAACAGAGGAATACTGAATGACTGAGAAGCATCTAAAGAAATGTTCAACATCCTTAGTCATCAGGGAAATGAAAATCAAAACAACCTTGAGATTCCACCTCATACCAGTCAGAACAACTAAGATAAAAAACTCAGGTGACAGTACATGCTGGCAAGGATGTGGAGAAAGAGGAACAACTCCTCCATTGCTGGTGGGATTGTAAGCTGGTAAAACCACTCTGGAAATCAGTTTGGTGGTATATCTGAAAATTGGACATAGTATTACCAGAGGACCCAGCTATACCACTCCTGGGCATATACCCAGAAGATGCTCCAACATGTAATAAGGACATATGCTCCACTATGTTCATAGCAGCCTAATTTATAATAGCCAGAAGCTGGAAAGAACCCAGATGTCCCTCAACAGAGGAATGGATACAGAAAATGTGGTATATATACACAATGGAATACTACTCAGCTATTAAAAACAATGAATTCATGAAATTCTTAGGCTAATGGAGGGAACTATCCTAGCTGTTCTTTACTTTTGCGCTACACAGTTAGTTCTTCTTATCTAGACTTGGAGCAAAGTTTCCGTCTGGTCTAGAGGGCCTGAACAGCTTTAAAGGTCTTAGCTTTATAGTTTAATTGAGTTCATCTCTACCATAGTAACTAGTTCTTTCTATGCAGGGACTCTGCTCTTGGAGGAGAAGCTTCATGGGCATTTAGTCATTGTATTGGACGCTCACCACATTTCTTCCTCTCATGTAAATGTTACCACACTTGATCTTATTCAATGGCAGAAAATGAAGGTGTTGTCTAACTTTCCTTGTTTATTTCTTCCTTCCTTTCTTTTGTTCCTTCCTTATTTTTCTTTTGAGACAAATTGACCAACTGGTCTAGCTCTCACAAAGAAGGCTAGGCTGGCTGTCAGGCTGGCTGGCCAGCAAATCCCAAGGACCCACCTGCCTCTGTTTACCTGATGTTGAGCAAACCACCACATCTGCCATTTTTCCATTTTTCATTTTTAAAACATACATTCTGAAGCTCAAACTCAGGTCCTTTTGCGTGCAAGGCAGGCACTCTACTGAGTTCTCTCTTCAGTTCCATCACAGGGGTTTTTGAGAATGCACTGTGTATTGCTATCCCTGAAATGGCCCTAGAATGACAAACCACATCCGTGGCAGGCTTCTTCACAACCATTCCAATTCTGCATCACTTGCACTATGATAGAACATATTTCTCAAGACCCAGAATGTGTCGAAGCCTATTACTCCATGGCTTGCAAGTGTTGTTTTAAATTTTTTGTTAATGTCTTCAACCTCTCTGTTGTATAAAAGGCACACTGCCTCACGTGGCCGTGGATTTTGGATGATGATTTCTCAGTGATGTCACCTTTGCCCTGCTTCACTTAGGACACACTCTAGGAACAAGGTAAAGTCTGCCCCAGAATGTCTTGATCTGTCCCAGTTTGTCCTGACACTCCGGTCTGATCTTTAATAGCATCAGTTCAACTCATAACTGTCCTAGTTTGAAAAATACAGCAAAAGGTCACCCTACTTGTGAACAAGGCTCTCATTTGATGACAGTGGCCAGAGGTGCTGTATTTATTGTTTAACCTCTTATGCTCTTATTACTTTAAAGCCAAGTTCTTTACTTCCTACTAGGCATTTTAATCCATAGTTTTATAGGTACCTGATCCTATGTGTTCAAACTAAATATGTTCTGTATGCTTTGACCTACTTAATGTCATCTACTGAAGGTCCAAATTAGAAACCATTGGGTCACTTCTATTTGTCTATTTTCCTTATTCCCTATGTTAAATGGGTGTAGCTTCAATTCTTTATTCTTTCCCAGGCTATCAGTACATTGTTACATCACATCGCACAACAGCACAGTCATTCATTGTTGCATGTCTTGGCAACAGTTTCCTATATATCATGCTTTTCTGTGCTTGAATGTGTGGCTTAAGTCACTCTTCTCCAGTGAAGGCAATGCCGAAGTTAGGAAACAGAAGATAGTGTGTGCTCTTGGAATTACATTGTCAGTTATTGCTGCTGGGTGAAGGAGTCCAAGGTGAGCAGAAACAGAGGAGATGAACAGAGCAGAGATATGCCCTCTTCCAGGGTTCTATTTGCCATAGAGCGATGTTGGGGGCAACTGTGAAATGTTAACAGAACATTGAAGGCTGGAAGCAAGACTGGAGGTGGTGAGATTTGCCTTCTATGAAGGATAGTATAAATTCTGAAGAGGGAGGGAACAGTGTAGGTAGAGAAATTACCTCTTACGATGCTTAAGGACACACAGAGATGAAAAGGACACCTTTTTTAAGAGTTTGGGCCATAGTTGAGATGGGGGAAGCTACACATAGATTCCCTTTATTCTTCTAACTTAAGCTGTCTTTTCTAAACTCAGCTCTCAGAGATCTCACAGTTGAGGATTCTGTTTTGGAATGAAGCCCAATGCAAAACCTGGATGTTAAACTCCTCTGTGGTTAATGAGTAAGTAGGTGGCCATCTTTGTCACACATTCTTGGGTAGTTTTGAATACATGTTATTGAACATTTTAGCTTAAGCTGTTAGGAAATGAGGTGTTTCCTGACTCCTCAACATGCTTCCCACCTTGATCTTAATCATTACCACACGCCCCTGCAATAGAAAACAATTTCCTTTACATGTCATTTCCCAGTGAGACTGTTTCTCTCTAAGGATCAAGGCAAGTCTTGGTTTTGAACAGTCGAAGCAGTTTTGAGGTTCAATTCATATACAAGCTGTGAGACCTTGCCCAACTTTTCCAACCTCCTTAAATTTCAGCCTGAATCATCACCAGCACCATCATTGCCATCATCATCATCATCATCATCATCATCATCATCATCAGTATTTTTGTCACCATCATTATCATAATCACCATCATTACCATAATCATCAGTATCTATGTCATAGGGCTAGTGTACAACTTAACTGATATGTGGACCTGGAATGAAACATGGTGTCTGGAATATGATGCAAACTCAAATGTGTTGCCTTATATGGTTTTAAAGTCTGACCTACCTCTCACTGCATCTCACAAGATCTCTTATCTTGTTTCCTGTAGATATTTTTCATCTCTGCATTTCTGGAGCCAATTGGATATAGTGCTTCTCTCTATTCCCTGTTCTACTGCTATGTTATTAGGGCACTGAATTGAGCTCATTTGAATATTAGGAGTAAGGCACAAAGCCTCCCAGCAGTCATCTTGCTTTCCCTTAAGTTCAGTTAGCATCGGTCAGCATGGCTCTTCTTCAATGCTGTAGGAGATTTGGCAACTCTCTCATCTCCTGTGGGGTTAGACATTCTAATAACTAAAAGTGGAGCAATGATCCTGTGGGTCACTGTTTGTGGAGCAGGTCAAAGAGTTAGTACCTGAATTTGCAAGTCTAAATTGAATTACTTCTCTTAGGTTGAACTTCTAGCTAATGTATGAAAATGATTATTTACCATTTTGAACCTCCTTAATAGGCTGGTGTTTTGTGCTTCTGGTTTCCTTCCTGAGATTAGCCAGAGCAAAATCAGAAGATCAAAGCAGCCTTTCTGTGTTCTTGTGTGTAAGAGCCACATGTGCTGGGGCACACATATGCATAAACACAGCCCTCCAAGCCTGAGGAGACCCCTGATCCTTCCCTTAGTCTCTCTCTGTCTCTTGGTATGCCCGCTGTTGCTGAGCCTGTGTGTGGTGAGTTTGAACTGTTTTAACTGAAGGAAGAAAGAGCCCTTGTTATGCATTGAGCTCAGATCCTTCGGGCACTTATCCCCCTTGCAAGGAAAGAACAGAGCCTAGAACTGTTTTTGCTTGATTCTAGCCCCAGTTTTTACCACCAAGTTTAGCACTATATGTTCATCAAATGCCCATCTTACCCAGAGTACAGGCTTCACAGGACAGGGAATTCTATCCATCTTACTATTTTACCACATCTTAGTGTTGAGCATTTTTTTTTTGGTGTACAGCAGATGTACAATTATATAGACTATATGTATATTGCCCAAGATAGCTACAATTTCAAACAGAGCAAGGTTAGGAATAAATCAAATCTGTTGGTCCTTTCTGGCCTCTGCTGTTTTGTGGTGACTTTTCTCTCTGAGATGAAGTTCTCAGCACTCTTTCCCTATGGAATTCAGGATTCCCTTCCAGAAACTCCTCAACCAAGAGAACCTTCTACGCTTCCCTTAACATCTTCAAAATGCAGTTCTAGAACAAGAGCACACACAAGCCATATTAATCTCCTTTTCTGCCTTGAGATACTTAAAATACAATGAGGAACAATTAATTGACATATACAGGTTTCATGGTGGAAGAATTTCAGGCATGGTGATGGATGTGAAAGAGTCTGTGTTAATACCTTCCTATGATTCTCAGATAACACAGTAGACTCTGAGTTGTTTAAAGTGCCTCAGTTTCCACAAAAGTCCGAGTTTACATTTGGGATGAACAGCCCTTCTCTTCTTATAATGGCAACACTGTACAGAATTTTAGTTAAGGAAAGACCAGTGATCCTGTCTCTTAGGTTGCTAGGAACTGTGGCTTATTAGAGAAATATGGAAGAGTTTTTCAGGGAGAATCCAAAGGTGTAAGCCTATTTCCCAAATACACCATATGGATTTCACCATTCAACACAGCCACAAGAAATGTTCACCAAATGCAGAGACAAATACCAAGAGATAGAGGAAGCATCCATTATGATGATCTAAGAGAACTCTTAGTCATTGGTTGCTGAGGGGAACCTCCCTCCCTCTAAATACTAGAACATCATTTCTGGGTCTGGAGCAATGGTTCAGGAATTAAGGACACTAGGTGCTCTTTCTTAGAGTCTGGGCAGGCTCTGTTCCTGCCACTCACAGCCATCTGTGGATCCCTCGTGGATCCAATGCTCTCTTCTGGCTTCTGAAGGCACTGCATGCTTGTGGTGCAGAAACATTCATGGATGCTAAACATCATATGCATAAAGGAATATGACTCATTTTCCTTGCACATGGTCTGCCAATGCGAAGTGTATCCATCACTGTTTGCAGTGACACCCATCCTGCTGTAAAGTTTCTAGGGCATTGCGCCTATGGCTAAATCCTAGGAAGGGAAACAGCTTCACATGAACGTGTTCTCTTAGAAACTTCTTTGTAACTTGATGAATGAAGAAGGGTGATATCAGTGTGCCCTTTAAGGTTTACAGATGAGACCATACAAGAAATCAGGAGGCACCAGACAAATGGGTTTTAAACAGAATGTTAGTCAACAATGTTTTTTTCTCTTAGCTACTGGTTTTCATTACAGTTTAGCAGTTTTCTGCTTTGTGTTTGAATTCCAGTCAATTTCCAAGGTCACCACCCAACCCTGTTGCTTGAGGTTTCTCTGCCTTTCAGCTTCCTGTGAAGTTGCTAACAAATGCTCAGATAGAATAAGGAAGCATTATCAAGATTCTGCAGGAGATCCTTGTGCTGTGCTGACAATCATATCCTAAGGCTCATATGAACACTCACTTTCCTTTATTAAAAGTTACTGTTTTATTATTTAGAAGGTATATTAGGTGAATTGGTGTGTGTTGTTGTGTGTGTGTGTTTGTGTGTTAGAAGATTTACCTGTGTTGCTCCATTAGAATTGTAGGTTGCAATGAAAAAAGAGGAAGAAGAAACCAACCCCAATGGCTGTCTGTTCTCGGGGAGTCAGCTCAGTGAAGGAAACCACTGTGGTGTTCCACAGATGTGACCGAGAGGAGGTATTTGTCAGGAGGGTGCCCAGGACCAGACGACATGGTCTGTATATAACTTAAAGGCACTCACTGCTCCAAGAGGCACTGGGACATGTGCAGACTTTGGTGCCTCTTGTGTCTGTCTTTGAGGATGAGGAAGCGCTGAGAGCCAGGCATGGGGTGGCAGGCCTACTTAGCCACTTGGGAGCTTGATACAGGATGATCGTGAGTTCAGGGGCTGCAGAGTGAGTAAGGGACAGCCAGGGGAACTTAAAATAAAAGGTAAAAACGGAACAAAAAGGGACCCAGGCTGGAGCTCAGTGTCAGAGTGCTTGTTTAGTGTACACAAGGTCCTGGCTTCCACACACCAGCACTCAAGACCAGGAACCAACAGAAAGAGTTTGAGGAAGGAGCACTACCAAGGCTCAGTCATTGTGCAATGGAAAAATGATGGTGGTATGAGAGGATTCAGCAAAAGGACACACAGCTGTGGCTTTCCCACCCACAGCCTTGGACTTCACCTCTAGGCAAGATCTAAAGTGTTTGTTCATGGGCTAAGATGGAAGATGAGTTCCTGGCTGGCAGGCTAGACCGTCCTGTAAAATGCTTGCCTTGTCAGTATGAGCACTTGAATTCTATCCTCTAAACCTACATAAAAATGCCAGGTGTTGCAGCCTGCTTGCATTCCCAATACTGGGGAGGGGAGGGGACGGAGGGAGGGAGGGCGGGAAGGAGGGAGGGAGGGAGGAGGGAAGGAGGGAGGGACAAGTGGATCCCAGGGCATCCCTGGCCAGCTAGTCTAGCCTACTCGGTGAACTCCAGGCTGTCAAGTGAACTGTGCTCAAAGGAGGTGGGTAGCCTTTCTGAAGCTGAGACCAGGGATTGTTTTCTGGTCTCTCTGTGTGTGTGCATGCATGTGCGTGAGCATGCACACATACATGAAGAGAAGGGTTGAGGCCTGGCTGCAGCTTTTTCATCAAACCCAGGCAGGTGTTTTCCAGAGACAAAACTGAAGCTGAACTTAAGCGTCCACAACAGCTTTCAAGTGAAAGACCGTTTACTGAGGGGAACACTGCGTTATAAAGTATGAGTTTCTTATTACTTCTTGTGAACAGCCAAGTAAGTAAGAAGCACAGTGTGGGGGATGGGCGGCGTGCTGCCGCTCTCTATTGGATTCCATGAAGATCAATCTGCAGGCTCGTGCGGCCTGGTAAAATTAGATCTAAAACTATTTAATTTTGTTTCCAGACACTTTTCCCCATCCAGTGCCTAGCTTGAGGAGGACACAGAGTGATTGATATAATACCCTGAGTTATTAGCAGCTCTGGAGCGCCTCTGCAGGGTGAGAATTGAACAACATGGCCTGGTTTCTGAAGGGCCAGGGGCTTCTACACTGAATCTGACTGCCAGCTTCCTGGTGTGAAAGGCTCCACTTTCTCATGCTTTGGCTTTGCATTCTTTAGGATTTGACACTAAAGTGTAGAAAATGGAATCTTAATTTTTTTCCTGAGTATTTTTTTTTAATTATTTAGTCATCCTCAAAAGTAATTGTTTTGGAGACCAGGCACATGGAGGGCGTGGCCAAGGCCGCCATGCTGGGCTGTCAGAAGGGCCTGGAAACAGGACAGGCAACAGAGGCAAAGAGGAACAGACTCTCAGCACTTCTCCTGGAAGTTGCCCCCCTTGGAGGCTCTGGTAATAACCAGAAAGTTGGAAGGAGATAGAACAAAGGCTTCTGAGAACACCTGGTGTGGGCTCTTTGCCATCTGGAAGAATCCTGTCATACCTTGCCACACACCTGCCTGAGGCCTCCCTGTCTCACCATTTGAGGGTTGCACAGCCTTGAACACGGTGAGGGCTAACATCAGGGGTCCCGTTACAGATGAGAAAGAAACGCCAAAGGAAAGGAAGCTGACAGTGGGGTTGGTGGGGATGCTGGGTCTGTGGTCTAGGTATTTGTGGTCCAGCTATCAACTTCCTAACAAGGTAGAAGAAACAGGAAAGTGTTGTGACCTATGAGTGTCCAGGGTTGAATGAGAACACATCTGTCACAGGATCGTAGGAGGGATGTCTGTAGCATCAAGGTAAACTGACATCCCCCACAACAGTAAGGCAGGGGTGTAATTGCACGCACATATTCTAGCATACATCCTTAATTAAACAAGGAGGGCTCATGAATTAGCCTGATTGTCAGTTACAACGAAGGGTCAATGAGTTACTCCCATCTCAGAGAAGAAGGCCCAGGTTTTGGTGTTGCAAAGGTTTGGTGATGATACATGAGGTATTATCAGTTCAAGAATTGTTGCTGGTGGGGTAGGGCCCAATCAGTGGTCTCCTCCACAAAGACCAGACACAGGTTCAGAAAGCACAGCACAATGATTGTACTGCAGACAGCGCTACACTGTGTGAGCTGAGTGTTACAAACCCAGACTTTCTTTTGAACCGCTCTAGGAAGTGAACTGTGCATTACAGTCTCTAATTCTCTCTCTCTCTCTCTCTCTCTCTCTCTCTCTCTGTGTGTGTGTAAGAGAGAGAGAGAGAGAGAGCGAGATGGGGGAGAGGGAGAGGAAGGAGAGGGAGGGGGAGAGGGAGGGAGAGGGAGAGGAAGGAGAGGGAGGGGGAGAGGGAGGGAGAGGGAGAGGAAGAGAGGAGGAGCAGAGTTATGGACCTCTGAAGGTCAGAAGCCAACCTACAGGAATGGCCTCTCTCCTCCCACCACTGTGTGGGTCCCCGGTTCTGCACTCAAGTGTCATGCTTTGCAACAGTCTACTTAACCTGCTGAATCATGCCAGCCCTCAGTTTTTCAGCTACACATACAAACTTTGCAGTGTGCACAGTTACACATCTTTTTGGTGTGTTCTATAATCTCATAGAGTTACACATGTAGGGGAGATCTGAGGGAGTGTTTTCCACTCTGTGCTTTAATGCACCATAGAAGCTGGGGACTGGCAAATTAAACCGACTTCTTTATTGGGAAGGCTTTTTAGGGCTGGAGTGCTATGAAAGTTTTTGACATCATTTGAAATATCTGAGATGGGTTGAGCATGTAGTGTTTCTTATTCCTTGGAAGGCCTTTCATGAGCATCTCAGGGAACCTCTGAGAAATGGTGATGTATGTACCATCAAAAGGCTCAGCCTAATGTTGGTGGGACTGCCCTGCAGGTATTTCCTAAGTGATGCAATTAAGTTTTTATTTAGCTTCAAATTGCTGAGTTTCAGGCTGAGGGGCATCACAGGGGAAACAGTCTAACTTTCTTTAAGGACGAAAGTCAGTACCATGTGTAGAGAGGTGGTCTAGACAGAGAGGTGGTATATTCTAAAGTGTTATTTATGAACAGTGTGATCATCAACAGTCAGTGCAGGCCTAGTGTTTACTAAGCCACTACAAGACAAGTAGGATTTGTACAAAGTGGGGATTTGGTAGCAAACAAATAGAGGGCGTTCCACTGAGAAACAATGCTGTACAGATTTTGATTCCATGAAAAATAAAAACATTTATTTATTTGCATATGACTCAAGTTATGCTGGTACAATTTCACCTCCTATGGTAAACATGAGTAACAAGATACGTCAATCATCCCAAGGCCAAGACAGCAGCAAAGGCTTCTATGCAAGAGTCTCTTGTGGAATCTCCCTTATTTATAGTCTTGCTCATTAGTACTCATTTACGTGTCCATGAGCAGAACTTCTCCTCTGCAAGCGCCCATTTCTGAGCTGTGGGTTACTGCTTGATCAAGGCTCACACATATCTCATTTCTAAGGGGAGCTTTGATAATCTAAACTACTCTCTCTTCCTGATCATAAGAGACCCCCAAATTTGCGGAGTCCATAGCAAGATGAAACTATGCAGCCTCTATTAATAAATCATTAGGTATTTCAAGATGGTGGCCCTGGGACATTAATTTAAAGGTGGGATGGTAGCGAGCAGGATGCATCATCTGTCACATGCCCAAGAAAGTATATAACTTACGTGGTGATTCTTTCATAGGAGGGCACAGGACTCAGGCTAATGAGAGTCAGATGTAGGGTTCTTGATTTATGATAAACCACTAGATGAAGTAACTGGATGAATCTGGAGCATATAACTCCAGGACAGTAGACCTTGCAGTTACCAAGCCAAAAAGTGTCTCCAAGCCAAATGGAAAAGAGTTGGAGGTAGGGGAAGGCCGGCTCAGTATGGCCACGAACTCTGGGATTTCTATCTGTCATTACATTACATTCTGATTCTAGCTGGGTCTGAGTGAGCTCTGTCTCTCAACTCTCCAGTTCCATGATCCAAGAGCGGTTACCTAACACTTGCAACCAGATTTATTCTGACTTATGTAATTCTAATTACAAAACTTCAACCTTTTTTTTTTTGGCTTCAAGTCCCTCACAGATAAAGCGAGCATCATCGTAATAGCTCCTCAGGTTATCGTAAGGACCTCGACTCGGTTCTCACTCTCCTCCTCTTACATATCGCGGAGCAGAGCATTTGCGGTATCTGGAATGAGAGTTGAAACCCCATATTGAGATGCAGAAATAATTGCCCTGCTTGGTATTGGCAAGGTGTAGGCTGGTCCCTTTCAAATTGTGATGTATTTTCTAAAGAACTCCTTTGCTACTGTAGTCAGTAAGGGGCCATTATCATTCATTCTCACCTGATTCATGCCAGAATGAACAGACTGGGGCTGCTGCTTGGGCCAAGTTAAAATGAGCAGTCAGTCTGAGAAGTGCAGAGGCTTTGCAAAAACACATGGGGACTGCTGCAGTCTAATATTCTAAGGGGAAAAATGGCTTCCTCGCAACTCAGCTCATTTGTAGATTAGTGATTTGGCATCTCCCTGCCTGTAGCCTGGGATCACTCAGCATGCTCTAAGTCTGTTCCCTCTCTGATCTCTTCACGCTCTTTCATTTAATACAGTGTTTCAGATGGAGCCCCTCCTTTGGGCTTCTGGATGACCCTATAAGCACCTCTATTAATGTGATGACTGTATTGTCCTCTGCTGGTTTGGCTAATTCATCTTCCCAGCTCACTGCTATGAGACGACAGGGTTACATTGTATTAGTGCGGCCCAGCCACGGGGCTTCTGTTCCACAGATACTGTGACATTTCACAACTCTGGCTCTCTTTTGGGCTCACTGTGAACAAGGATTGGGAGCTTATCACGAGTTGGGGTCATCCTCCGATGGTGATGTGCTTGCCTTGTAAGCAGAGGGACCTGAGTGATTCCCAGTACAATGTGAAAAGCTAGGCGTGGTAGTGCACGCTTCTATTATCGTCACTGTATAGGGAGAGACAGGTGCGCACCTAGGCCTTTCTGGCCAGTATGCCTAGCCAATTTCAGGGACATGAGAGACTGTGTCTCAAAACTAAGACAAGACAAGGTGGACGGCATCTGAAGAATGACAGCTGAGGTTTCTCTCTAGTGTCTAACTCCACAGGCACACACATAGACTACATGCATTTCTACTTGCATACTCAGAAGTGAGTACACACATGCACACGCGCACACTGGAACATTTCAGGAGTTCGGGGTTGATTAGGTTGGAAATAACTTCTGTCCATGGAAGCCATTGTTTTCTCAGGGACAAACACTGAAGGGTTTAGCTAATTAAAACATGTGCTGGAGGGACAGTTCAGCTGTTAAGAACACTTACTGCTCTTTCAGAGATCCTGAGTTCAAGTCCCAGCATCCACATCAAGGCCATAACTCCCTATATTTCAGCTGTAGGGGATCTGATGCACTCGCTGACACCACTTGCACACATAGCAGACATCCACACAGACACACACGTGTGTACACATAAATCAAAGTGAGATAATTTAAAAAAATAAAAAATGCCTAGTTGGTGGCAAAGGAGGATCTCTTTAAGAGAAACTTCTGTCAGCTGCTGACTGAATGTTGGCCGTGGATCCTGGGCAGTTAGAGTCACACTGAGAGCCCCACTCACTGACCTCTCTTCTGGGTCTAACTTAAGAGAATGGATTCTTAAGCTCATCTCATAGGCTGTGTCACCAGCTCCATAATAGCAGTGTGTGCCCCTAGCAGCTGCTGACAAAGTGTCCTGGAGTGTCTGTCAGCCAAACACTCTGCAAGGACAACGTGGCCCAGTGCTGGACTGTCATTGCACTGCTGGTTTTCTTTTTGTGAGCCAAGGACAGCACCACCTTGAGTAATTTGGGACAGGTTATAAGTTGTAGGGCATCAGCTCTGTTTCCACTGTGCCTTTATTATTGTGTAACTTGGCAGTCTAGATTTTAAATGACAGCAAGGTGGGGCTCTGCAGATGGCAGAGACAGCATTGTGCACGGCATGGGCTGGAGCTGAATCCAAACCCATTACACTCCGATCCTTCCCTGCCCATCTTGAACTAACAAAAGCTAAGAGACAGACTGCTTCAGGACACATTTTTTTTCCTAGTTTTGTTAGCAATGAAATTCATTGCTCTGAAGGACCCCAGCCAGATCCCCACAGGCAATGTGATGAGAAAGTCTTTAAAAAAATTCACAAAGGGCATGCTAGAAAACTATCACAAGACCACCTTCTTCAATGTCAAAAACAAAACAAAACAAAACAAACAACCACCACCAACAACAAAGCAAAAACTAGAACCCAAAAATCAGCAATGGATAAATTCCTTTGACCCCATGCTTTAAAATTTTATTGTTTTAGATCATTTAAGAATGTGTGGTGTATTTAAGCAACAGAACTCCATGACCTGATTTATTTAAATGAAGTATCAGAAGATTCCTACCCCTAAGTCCTGGCATACAAGTAGAGTTGAGACCATTCCCTAAGTCCTTCACCATCCCTCTGGGACTTCTCAAAGAGTATGAGTGGGAGATGGTCCTTTCCTAGTGACAGTCAAAAGCAAGCCCCGTGTCTCAAGTCATGAGTCTCCTCACCCGATTGTGCAAATAGTACTAATGGCACAATGCTAATGAGTAAATATTTATTGCATATTAACTATGGGTCAAGAAAAGTAAAAAGCATTAATTTTGTGTTCAGCAAATCAATGCTCATGCCAGCCTTCTGGGTTAGCAGCAATTCTTACTCTCTTTTCTATCCTAAAGGAAGTCAGGGCAGGAAGAAATTAAGTAATCTTTCAAATTCAACTCTGGAGTCTTCACATAGTAAGAGATCTTTACATATAAGAGTTCTTTGACTCAACCATAATACACACATCCATTCACAATGAATATTGACACCTCTGAGAATAGTGGCTTTTATACCCTTTACACACAGATTAAGCTACAAATTGTTGCCTTCAACTTGGGTTAGTACTTTGTTGTTTCTGTGACAATTCTAGCTGTCAGAACAGCTTAATGGAGGAAGGATTTATTTGGGGACATGGTTGGAGACTATACAGCAGTCCATCATGGTAGATCAAGAAACAGTGCAGCCAGGAATCGAGGTTGGGTGTCAACACCTACATAGTTTGTATCTGCCAGTGAAGCCTTATGTCCAAAAGATCCAGCAACCTCCCCCAACAGTGCCACTGGCTGGTGACCAAATATTCAAACACACGAGCCTATGTCAAGGGGCATTCTTATTCCAAGCATAGCAGCCTTTGTGGTGGAGGATTCCATTTTAATCTTAACCGATGTCCTGAGTGATCGGCCATCGTGAGGCCACTGTAAATCCCATAGCCCAGCTGCCCTCACTGCTGGATTAAGTCACCAACATGTCCTGGTTCCTTCCACACAGCACACTATTCCAAGGTGCTCAGATGCAGAATTGCAAGGTACACCCTGTTTCCAGGACACACATTGGAAATCCCTTTTCAAGGTTTTGGAGTGACACCTATCTGCTGTGCCTATTTCCATTTAGAATGTCTCAGACCCCAGAATGTCTGAGAAAGGCTGGGCACAGAAGTCAGCTCAGTGACAGACATGGCTGGTCAATGACAATTCACAGTTAGTCATCTCCTCCAAGAGTTTGCTTCCTTCTTAATCCCCACAGCTTCCCTGTATGGATAGTGTTGGTTCCACGGTCTTTCCTCCCATGGATTATTGTGTCCTTTGAACTTTTGAATAATGAACATTTAGGCCAACTCGATCTGACACAAGCAAAGAGGAATGCTGGGAAGTCTAGGGAATTTATGGAAAAATTCAGAAAACATCATTGTTTTGTCTTGAAATAGATGGCTTCAGGCTAGCAGGAACATTTACAAACTTTCCAACTTTCATGGGGGACACATGCTTCAAGTTGGACATCAAGCATTGGCAATGTGGACCCTGCTGTCCTCTGGACTTTAAACACCACCATCCCTGTGAGCCCCAGCCCTGGCTGCTGCCTCATTCCAGAGCTGAATCCTGGGCTTTCTCACTTAGTAAATGACTGACAGGGAGAGGAGAGACACAGGGGGAAGTGGAGACAGCTTTCTTCAGGATAGCCAGCAGAGAAGAATGACCCATGCCCTGGGTGGAAATGTCTTTTTCCCCTGGCTTTGCTGCTACACAAAGCTGGCAGTCATAAAGTCCACTTATTTTTATAACCACGCGTTAAATTAAATGTGTTATTTTATACAAGCACTTACAGAGTCCACTAAATACCTGCTAACAGCTCCCTTATTCCCTGACGTGGTAACAAGACCAGCTCAGAGCCCAGCAGATCTCCACATTGATTTTCTGTTTTTCTAACAGGGATGTTTGGCTTAGCTGGGAAGCATCATTGACTTTTAATTGTCTCTCCCACCCTTCTCTTCCTGGATGCCTGGGAGGATGGGCTGCAGTCCTATGGTGCGAGTAGGCTCATTTATGTCTTATAAGCACCCCTGAAGGAGGCATCTCAAATATGAGGTCTCCTGGCACCTCTGGGAGGAGGCTCCCTAGCTGAGCAGTAGATATTTATGAGAACTTCTATCATCTAAGAGGGAAGGGAAGTCTCTGGATTAACCCTGGAACTCCCAAGAGTTCACAGCTCAATCATCTACTGGCCCTTTCCTATGAAGAGCTGGGCTTTACTTAGAGAATTTTGATTTCATTCTTTCTTTTTTTCTGTTTTTTGTTAGATATTTTCTTCATTTACATTTCAAATGTTATCCCCTTTCCTGGTTTCCCCTCCAAAAATACCCTATCCCATCCCCCCTCCCCTGCTCACCAACATACCCACTTTCCCTTCCCTCTCCTGGCATTCCCCTATACTGGGGCATCGAGCCTTCTCAGGACAAAGGGCCTCTCCTCTCATTGGTGTCTGAGACAGTCATCTTCTGCCACATATGTAGCTGGAGGCATGAGTCCCTCCATGGTTGGTGGTCTAGTCCCTGGGAGTTCTGGGGATACTGGTTAGCACATATTATTGTTCCTCCTATTCATTATTTCAACTTAGGCAAAAAGCTGAATTTAATGGACAAGAGAGTCACCAAATAATGCTTCAATGTTTCCCATGACTACAGACTGAGATATCTATTTAGTTACTAGAGTAAATGCCCTGGCTGCCATTACTCTTGGTATTATGCTGGACCAGGAACATCAGAGAATATTTTTACAGAGTTTCAATAATCTAAAATTCTATTGTCAGACAAAGTGGGGTAGAGATCCTGAGAGGGTTCGATATGGCCCTGGCCATGGTACCTACACCCTGCTTTCCTTCCAGGTCCTTCTTGCAGATGTTCTAAATTCTTCACCTCTACTCCCATGCAGAGGTGTCTGCCTCAGTTTTGGCAGGCTGTGTTCTAAATGATGGTTTGCGGGTAGCACTGGTGATGCTAAACCTACTAGTAAACCTTCCTGGTTGAGTGAGAGATATGAAAAACATTTTCATCAAGTCCCAAAGTCATATTCCACCTTTAAAGTGAATGTCAAATTATCATAAAAATTTTGGTGAAATTGTTTTAAAAAAGTAAAAGAAATTTTAAAGAATGAAATTGTGTTGTATACAACCCCATCTTCCAAGGAAGCACAATGTAAATCATTTAATGCCTTTGTTACTATTTTTAATTGAAAATGGTTATCTTTGAATAGTGTATTCTGATTACTGCTTCTCCTTCCTATAGCATTCCCGGATTCTCTCTAGCTCTCCTCCCACCGGATGCACGCCCTTTCTGTCTCTCTCACTAGAAAACAAAGCCGGATCTGAAGAATAATGATAACACCAAGCAAAATGAACGAACCGAATAAAAGAGCAAAACAAACAAACAAAACCAAACAAAAAAACCCCAAAGCTTAAGAAACACCTTATGGATTCAGAGACACATATGTTTGAGCATATGCAGAAATCCCCTAAAAACACTTTGGAGCCCATTCCTGGCTTTAAATCAATGGTTCTGGGGGATTCAAACTTCCATTCTCATGCCTGCAAAGTGAACTCTGCTGACTGAGCTATAGTTAATATCTTTATGCATCATTTTTTCATTGCATCTTGGGTGGTCTTTTTTTTTTTTATCAAGAACTTTAATGTTCTTAATAGTCTTGAGTCAAATGACCAGAAAGCTTGTATCCAGTTCTACGATGCTTCACATGAAGGAATGTACCCATCACTTAACCACACCTCCATCAGTCAATATGATTGACATCACTCTCTACACTTAATGAAGAAGCGCATATGATTCATTTGATTGACTTGTGATTTGCAACCAACAAGCCTGTTCTTTATAGGGTGTGTCTGCTAATGTTTCCTGCTGAGTGTTGGAACTGCCTCTCATAGAGTTCTTGTTCTGGAGGGTCAGCCTCCATCTCCACAGACTGTTGAGACACCAGGATGAACTTGTGCAGCTGGGACTATTTCTCATAAGCAATGGTGGCTTCAGTGTAGGCATCCATCTCCCCGAGTTGTAAGGCCTCTGGGTGTAGAGGAAGAAGATGGTGGCTTCAGCATGTCACTAACTGTTTCACACGTAGCTGGCACACTTGCATATGGTTTGTCCAGAAAGCTGTACTGTGCTTCTGAAAGTGCCTGGTCCTGTGTGATGGATCAGTGACTGCTCAGGAAAAGTGAGTCAGGTGTGTGGGCTGCACTGAGCAGAGATTTGATGAGTTCATCTTTGCCCCTTCTTCGACCATAGTCAGCCCTCAGACATGTTGCTGTTTTTTCTCACTGAGACCTTGTTAGAATCAAGCAGTGTGTTTGCTTCTTGAAGCTACCTCATGGAGACTACACATCTCCACATTACCTGTTCCATTTCCTGAGAGGATATGCTATCTACTACTGTGATGATACAACTGGACAGACAACAGTCTTTGACTTTGGATGATATGTTTTATCACCTAATATAACTAGAACCTAAGCAGATGGTATTTCTCTTTCTAGTTGTCTCTTCTCTTAGCCACCTGAACTCCATTTATAATGGGGCTTAAATGAATCTCCACTCATCAATACAGTATGCAGGGTGGAGACTGTTCTCTGTTTTGCTTTTTCCTAATTCCTAACCTATTTATAGCTGCAAGCGATGCTGCAAATCCAGAGCCAAGACTTTGACTCTTTTCTTTCACTGACAACTTTTGGACACATTTCTTAGGTCAAGATGACTTCTTGAGTAAAGAGTAGCCTCAATCAGAAATTGGGGATGGAGGATTGACATCTGTGAGGAGTTAAGTGAAGTAGGTGGACTTTGGGGCAAACTCTTGTATTGACAAGTCTTCAAAGTTTTCTTTCTTCTCACTGCTGTTAAAAGCTTTTTGGGTAAAAAGAAACTAAGCATGCCCAGAAGTATTCATGTCTACCTTTTAAATCTTTTGAACATGCTAAGCATCCCCAGGGGTGTATCTTCCATCTTTCCTTCTTGACCTTAAGTTGAACATGCTCAGTCAGTGAAGGGCCTCTTAAATTGAGCATGCTGGGGAATGTTCCCACCTCCAAAGTGCTTTCCTTTATAAACCTATATAGCTTCCCTAAATAAACTCCCCACATCTTTTGTGCAAAGATGACATTGCTTTGGAAATAAATCCCAGGCATTTCTTACCTGATGGAAGTAATAATAAATCTCTCTCTTCTTTCTTCTTTCTTGCCCACACTTGTTTGGATTTAGTGCTCACTGAGATTCAAACCCATTGAGTTCAGGTCACAATATTATGTGACCACAGTACAAATCTGACTTTATGAAGAAGCGACAAATGTAGGAGACAAACCTGGTTGTAAGACTCAGATGAAATCCTACTAACAAGGCTGCTGAGAAAATTTTTGAGGTGTCACTTAGAGAGTAAAAGATGTACAGCAAACATCATCCAAGATCATCAACAATCTAGATGATTTTGCAGCAAAAGCTACTCTCTGTCTATTTGCATTTTCAACTGAAAAATGGAAGCCAGATTACTGTCTCATAGTTACCAGCATACTTTTTAAAATCATAAATCACAGTTTAAAGCAAATTTTAACTGGAATCAACTTAACAATTACCTTTAACAATGGTCTATCAGTTGCAGATAATCCAATACACTTGATCCAATACCTATTTTCTCCCTTTAACTTCTTCCCTTCATTCCTTCATTCCTTCCTTTGATCCTTCATTTGTTCATTTCTGCCTTCCCTCTATTCCTTCCTCCTTTCTTCCCTCTTTCCTTCCATCCCCCTCCCCCGCTCTCTCCTCTTTAGTCAAGGAATTTTGAGGTGGATAATAATTTTCTGACAACTTTGTCAGCACTCTAGGACACATGTTATGCAGTGAAGAAGTAATTGAGATGTTTATACCTTGAGCATTAGCTCAGATGCCGTGCCAAAACCAGTTTAGCATATTCTACAAGAGGCTTAGCACATTCTTTTTAAAGCCCATTGTAAAGACTAAGACTTCTTTTGTCTGTTTACTGTATCAACCTGAAATATTGCTCAAAAAGAAAAGCGAAAAATTTACTAGAAGAAATTCTTTCTTTAAATAAATGAGCTTATTAAAAACTCTATTGCTAAGTTTGAACTTTTGTTTCTTGGGTTTGCAACTTTTGCCTTTTTGGTAAAATAGATAACTGTTTTTATGCCAAAGTTATTGTATTTATAAAGTAAAGATGTATAGCTATAATAATACAGGCTTGTAATTCTAGCACGTGGCAGGAAGTAGAGGCAGGAAGATGGCTATCTAAGACCATCCCAGGCTACAATGTGAGTACTAGGCCAGCTGAGACTATATATTAAGACCCTTTCTCAAAAAAGAAATTCCAAACTATCAGTAAATATTTCTTTTTATGTTAATACCCATATCACAAAAGGACTTCCTATGTCGGATGGCACTGAGTTAGATAACCTTCCATGTAACCACTCAAGAGCAATAGAGAGGCTCTTCCTGAGTAGTGGACCAAATAATCAGTCTGATTTACAGTCACCAAACCCAATTCTGCTCAGGACTTTGTGGATGGATGTGGTTTTCAAAGAAATAGGGGACATACCTCCAAGCCTTATTATCCTTTCTCATTAGAGTTATGTAGTTCTGACATGCCACTTGTCTAAAGAGACAATTCTCTACAAAAATTTTACTACAAAAAACAAAAAAAAAAAAACAAAAAAAAACAACTAGCTACTTCCTAGAGCTGTTGTGAATACCAAATAAGAGAATCCATTTATAAATATCTGGGGCCTGTTTCTGTGACAAACAATCACATCTTTGTGTTCTCCCACAGTCTTCTTTCTATCTTCTTCTTTTTCCTTCACTCAATTGGACAAAAAGACTGGGTTTTGTGTGGGACCTGGTAGGAGGTGGCAGATAGTGCACAGGGAAATCTGGAGGAAAATTCAATATGGCTGTTTGTTGGGAATTGGTTCTAATGCTTTTTCTTATTTTGGCTCTCAACAGCCACACTTCCAGACCTGAGGGTCCCTACCACCATCTGGCTTCGATTGGTAATAAAGAGTTGCCATACAGCCAATGGCTGGGCAGGGAGGCTGAGGTGGAACTTTAGATTGTGTGTGGGCAAGGGATGGAGAAAGGAAAAATGGAAGAGACGCCATGACCGGGAGAAAAGAGAACTGACTTAAAGGCCCACTAGCATGTAAGAATACAAGAAACTGGCTCTAGGGTCCACTGCCCCATTGGATCTGGGGTAGCAGAGATGAAATAAAAATTGTAAAAGATGTTAACTCAGGAATACCGGAGGGAGTGTTTGCTAGCCCTAGGGAGGTTTAGAAGTGCCTAGCCATTAGGAAGTTTAACTAAGTGACCACTACAGTTGTTTCTCAGCAGAGGGGACTTTGGAAGATTAGTAGAAACCTGGTCACTGAATGATGTAACATAGTAAGGAAGCTGTTTAGATCACACTATTCACAGGCAGGAGATGCAGGGTTTGAATTAACACAAGTGCAGAAAGCGCAGGAACTTGGGTGAGTAGAGTAATTGCATATTGGTAACTATCCGAGAGCCAACCAGAGCTTATAATATTCTGGGGAAAACATTGGTAGAACTAAGTAACGAGATCTAAAACAATCTTATGAAATGCCCCTCACAGGCTCATGCGTTTGAATGCTTAGTCTCTGGCTTGTGATACTGTATTGGGATGTTTTAGAATCATTGAGAGGTAGTTGTAGAAAGTGGGCCACAGATGGGCAGGCCTTGAGGCCACATATTGAATTCTTCCTATCCTCTTTCTTCTTTCTGGTCTGCTTAGATGTGATCCAGCAGTTGCTATCTGCTCCCACTGATACAGAGCTGCCACTCACCAGACATTCTCTGATGTGATGAATTGCTTTCTCTCAAACAATGAACCAAAAGAAACTCATCCTTCAGTTGTTTCTTGTCAGATATTTGGTCCCAGTGACTGATACAAACAATACTGGTGTATTTCTAGCTCATAACTGGTCAAAGTACAGAGAATAAATGACTGTGGAGTGCTCAGCCACAAATATGACGTCTACGTCATATCCCCTTCCTATGGTTCAGGGACCACCATGGAAGAAGGAATGGAAAGATTATAGGAGCCAGAGGTTGGGGAGGACCAGACTAAATAGTGTCCTCTGAACTTGGCAGGACAGCTGTACTCATGAACTCACAGCAATTGTGGCTGCCTTCAGTAGACCTGCATGAGATCAAGGCAGCCAACATTCTAACATGGAGTCAGATGCGTTCATGAGCCCCTGACTTTGACTAAGGAGCTATGGACAGCTGAAGACTTCTGAGGAGGGAGGCATAGTAGGCTATAAGGATGTGGCTCTAGGAGGTTGGCCTTGTTCCAGTGGATAGCTCTATAGCCAGAAGTACAGGGATCACACAAATTGGAGTCCATTGATTATTACATTTTAGAAAAAGAAGACAGAAGACTGAGTGATAAAGAGATGGTGACAGATATAGGAAGAGAAAAGGAAAGAATTGGGGGTAAATATGGACAAAAATGTGCTTTCTGAAATGCTCCAAGAATTGATATATTTATGATACATATGATTAATACATTTATGATATATATGATTAATATATTTGTCATATCTACGAAGAAATAGGCATATTTCTATTTCTTCATTTTTACATGTGGTCCTAAATTCATACTTAGACCTTGTGGGACTTAATACTCACTTAGCCCATCCTAGTTACCCCCCTTTAATTAGAACGCTAAAATTACAGTTGAAATCACTAGAATAACTGTTAGATGATTGCATGCTCTCCTCCTTTCCCGGGAGAAGGCTCCCGTTATCAGCCCTGCCTTGAGAGCAGGGCCTTGGGAGACAGAACACTTGGTCCTACAGCCCAGGGGCGGTAGGCTATGACCTGTAGAATCCGTGTCTAATGCTTTGCTGAGTGGCATTACAACTTTGTCCTTGAGTTGCTTGCAAGCTGAACATTGAAAAATCTTATCCTTCTTGAATTTTTATTTGAACAAAACCCAAATAAATTTCAATAAAAGCTGATTTTCCAAGTATGCAATCAATTCTGCCAAAATAGATAGAAATGTTTAGTGGTATTCAGCAAATGTTGGAAGTAAGTTCAGTTAAATATGATAAAGGAATTATAGTCCAGTAACAGTGAGTCACAATGCAAATTCTATTCAATTAAGCCTAAAAACAATAATCAGACACTTACTATGTAGAGACCGGAATGGAAGGGGCATGATTTTGTCTTAAGGGTACATTGTTGATGTTGATGTCTGTGGGTAGTTTTGACTATCATGACTATGGGGAGAGGCTGCTACTATCATCACATGGGAGGAAGCATGGATGATATTGATAATCTATAGTGCTTAGGAGGATTCCAGCAAATAGAATGGTCTAGGTCTAGAAGAGAATATACCAAAATTGTAGAGACCCTGTAAATATAAAGACCACACTTTCAGAGAGCGCGGGCGCACACGCCCGCCATCCTAGTCACCTGGCAAACCCAATTAACAGTCATAGCCCTAGGGGAACTTTGCTCGGACCTTGGCCTCCCAGGCTTTTGCCTGGACTCAGGGACTGGGCGGCCAGGCTAACCTTGTGTGCGACAGCCCGGTTGGCAGATCGGCTGCCCAGCGGAGTGAGCGGAACACAGGGGAGGTCACAGCAGCATACACCGTCGGCACTCCCTGGGAGTGCACACGGGCTCCATCTGCTCCACAGACACAATCTGGGGCAAGGCCTCAGGCAGAAGCCCTTAACTCTACTCTCTCCGCTTCCGGATCCAGATCAGTCCGGGCGGCAGCATTACATCTCCAAGTCCTGCAAGTGGCTAGCTGGGCTTCCGGGCGGCCAGCTGGGAGAAGTGAGTGTGCTCCAGTGAATCCAGCGGGCCCCAGCGGGAGCCTTCGGGTGCCTGCTTTGGGATCGGAACAGCCTGGGCAGCAGCACACTGTCTACAAGCAGTGCAGGAGGTAAGCTGTGCACCAGAGGCCAACTGGGAAGAGGCAGCTTGCACTGGTGAGTCCAGCACTGACAAGATAAACTAACACCAGTGAGATCTAGATGGCAAAAGGCAAACGCAGGAACGTCACTAACAGAAATCAAGGCAATATGGCAACATCTGAACCCAATTCTCCTCTACCAACATGTCCTGGATACCCCATCACACCAGTAAAACAAGATTTGGATTTAAAATCACTGGTCATGATGCTGGTACAGGAACACATGAAGGTCATACATAAAGAAATTCAGGAGAAAATGGATCAAAAGTTAGAAGCCCTTGCAAGGGAAACACAAAAATCATTGAAAGAAATCCAGGAGAATACAAAAGCCAACAAGGAGGAAATGCAAAAAACACTTAAAGAAATACAGGAGAACTTTGCTCAACAGGCTGAGGTCATGAAAGACGAAACACAAAAATCTCTTAAAGAAATACAGGAGAACTTTGGTCAACAGGCTGAGCTCATGAAAGAGGAAACACAAAAATCTCTTAAAGAATTACAGGAAAACACAAACATGCAAGTGAAGGAGCTAAGCAAAACCATCCAGGATCTAAAATCAGAAGTAGAAACAACTAAAAAAACTCAAAGGGAGACAACTTTGGAGATAGAAAGCCTTGGGAAGAAAGCAGGGGACAGAGATACAAATATCAACAACAGAATACAAGAGATAGAAGAAAGAATCTCAGATGCTGAAGATTCCATAGAAACCATGGACTCAACAGTTAAAGAAAATGCAAAATGCAAAAAGCTTGTAACCCAAAATATCCAGGAAATCCAGGACACAATGAGAAGACCAAACCTAAGGATTATAGGCATAGATGAGAGTGAAGATTTACAACTTAAAGGGCCAGCAAATATCTTCAATAAAATTATGGAAGAAAACTTCCCTAACCTAAAGAGAGAGATGCCCATGAATATACAAGAAGCCTACAGAACTCCAAACAGACTGGACCAGAATAGAAATACTTCCCGTCACATAATAATCAAAACACCAAATGTTCTAAACAAAGAAAGAATACTAAAGGCAGTAAGAGAAAAAGGCCAAGTAACATATAAAGGAAGACCTATCAGAATCACAGCAGACTTTTCACCTGAGACTATGAAGGCTAGAAGGTCCTGGGCAGATCTCATGCAGACTCTAAGAGAACACAAATGCCAACCAAAACTACTATATCCAGCAAAACTCTCAATCACCATAGATGGAGAAACTAAGATATTTCATGACAAAACCAAGTTTACCCAATATCTATCCACAAACCCGGCCCTAAAAAGGATAATAGGAGGACAACACCAATACAAGGAGGGAAACTTCACCCTGGAAAAAGCAAGATAGTAACCTTTCATCAAACCCAAAAGAAGTTAAGCATTCAAATTTAAAAAATAGCGTCAAAAATGATAGGAAGTAACAATCACTATTCCTTAATATCTCTTAACATCAATGGACTTAATGCCCCAATAAAAAGACACAGACTAACTGAATGGATACGTAAACAGGACCCTACATTTTGCTGCTTACAGGAAACACACCTCAGGGTCAAAGACAAACACTACCTTAGAGTAAAAGGCTGGAAGACAATTTTACAAGCAAATGGTCTCAGGAAACAAGCTGGAGTAGCCATTTTAATATCAGATAAAATTGACTTTCAACCCAAAGTCATCAAAAGAGACCCTGAGGGACACTTCTTGCTGGTCAAAGGAAAAATACAAAAAGAAGAACTGTCAATCCTGAACATCTATGCCCCAAATGCAAGGGCACCCTCTTTCGTAAAAGAAACTTTATTAAAACTAAAAGCACACATTGCACCTAACACAATAATTGTGGGTGACTTCAACACTGCACTTTCCTCAATGGACCGATCAGGAAAACAGAAACTAAACAGGGACACAATGAAACTAATTGAAGCTTTGGACCAATTAGATTTAACAGATATATATATAGAACATTCTATCCTAAAACAAAAGAATATACCTTTTTCTCAGCACCTCATGGTACCTTCTCCAAAATCGACCATATAATTGGTCACAAGACAGACCTCAACAAATATAAGAAGATCGAACTAATCCCATGCCTCCTATCTGATCACTATGGAGTAAAAGTGGTCTTCAATAGCAACAGAAACAACAGAAAGCCCACATACACGTGGAAACTGAACAATACTCTACTCAATGATACCTTGGTCAAGGAAGAAATAAAGAAAGAAATTAAAGACTTTTTAGAACACAATGAAAATGAAAACACAACATACCCAAATCTATGGGACACAATGAAAGCAGTGCTAAGAGGAAAACTCATAGCCCTGAGTGCCTCCAAAAAGAAAATGGAGAGAGCATACATTACCAGCTTAATGACACACCTGAAAGCCCTGGAACAAAAAGAAGCTATTTCGCCCAGGAGGAGTAGAAGGCAGGAAATCATCAAACTCAGGGCCGAAATCAATCAAGTAGAAACAAAGAGAACCATACAAAAAATCAACAATACCAGGAGCTGGTTCTTTGAGAAAATCAACAAGATAGATAAACCCTTAGCCAGTATGACCAAAGGGCACAGAGAAAGTATCCAAATTAACAAACTTAGAAATGAAAAGGGAGACATAACAACGGAAACTGAGGAAATCCAAAAAATCATCAGATCCTACTACAAGAGCCTATACTCAACACAACTGGAGAATCTGGAGGAAATGGACAATTTCCTTGACAGATACCAAATACCAAAATTAAATCAGGACCAACTAGACCATCTAAACAGTCCCATAATGCCTAAAGAAATAGAAGGAGTCATAGAAAGTCTTCCAACCAAAAAAAGCACAGGACCAGATGGCTTCAGAGCAGAATTCTACCAGACCTTCAAAGAAGAGTTAACACCAATACTCTTCAAACTATTCCACAAAATAGAAACAGAAGGAACACTACCCAATTCCTTCTACGAAGCCACAATTACGCTGATACCAAAGCCACACAAAGATCCAACAAAGAAAGAGAACTTCAGACCAATTTCCCTTATGAACATCGATGCAAAAATACTCAATAAAATTCTTGCCAACCGAATCCAAGAACACATCAAAATGATCATCCACCATGATCAAGTAGGCTTTATCCCGGGAATGCAGGGTTGGTTCAATATACGGAAATCCATCAATACAATCCACTACATAAACAAACTCAAAGAACAAAACCACATGGTCATTTCATTGGAAGCTGAAAAAGCATTTGACAAAATTCAGCATCCCTTCATGCTTAAAGTCTTGGAGAGAACAGGAATTCAAGGCCCATACCTAAACATAGTAAAAGCAATATACAGCAAACCGGTAGCCAGCATCAAACTAAATGGAGAGAAACTTGAAGCAATCCCACTGAAATCAGGGACCAGACAAGGCTGCCCCCTTTCTCCTTATCTTTTCAATATTGTACTTGAGGTACTAGCTCGGGCAATTCGACAACATAAGGAGGTCAAAGGGATACAAATTGGAAAGGAAGAAGTCAAACTATCATTATTTGCAGACGACATGATCGTCTACCTAAGTGACCCAAAGAACTCCACTAGAGAGCTCCTACAGCTGATAAACAACTTCAGCAAAGTGGCAGGTTATAAAGTCAACTCAAGCAAATCAGTGGCCTTCCTATACTCAAAGGATAAGCAGGCTGAGAAAGAAATTAGGGAAATGACCCCCTTCACAATAGCCACAAACAGTATAAAGTATCTTGGGGTGACTCTTACCAAACATGTGAAAGATCTGTATGACAAGAACTTCAAGACTCTGAAGAAGGAAATGGAAGAAGACCTCAAAAAATGGGAAAACCTCCCATGCTCATGGATCGGTAGAATCAATATAGTTAAAATGGCCATTTTGCCTAAAGCACTATACAGATTCAATGCAATACCCATCAAAATCCCAACTCAATTCTTCACAGAGTTAGAAAGAGCAATTATCAAATTCATCTGGAACAACAAAAAACCCAGGATAGCTAAAACTATTCTCAGCAACAAAAGGAAATCTGGGGGAATCAGTATCCCTGACCTCAAGCAATACTACAGAGCAATAGTGTTAAAAACTGCATGGTATTGGTACAGTGACAGGCAGGAGGATCAATGGAACAGGATTGAAGATCCAGAAATGAACCCACACACCTATGGCCACTTGATCCTCGACAAAGAGGCTGAAAACATCCAATGGAAAAAAGATAGCCTTTTCAACAAATGGTGCTGGTTCAACTGGAGGTCAGCATGCAGAAGAATGCGAATTGATCCATCCTTGTCTCCTTGTACTAAGCTCAAATCCAAATGGATCAAGGACCTCCACATAAAGCCAGACACTCTGAAGCTAATAGAAAAGAAACTGGGGAAGACCCTTGAGGACATCGGTACAGGGAGAAAGTTTCTGAACAGAACACCAATAGCGTATGCTCTAAGAGCAAGAATTGACAAATGGGACCTCATAAAATTACAAAGTTTCTGTAAGGCAAAGGACACCATCAAGAGGACAAATCGGCAACCAACAAATTGGGAAAAGATCTTCACTAATCCTACATCAGATAGAGGGCTAATATCCAATATATATAAAGAACTCAAGAAGTTAGACTCCAGAAAACCAAACAACCCTATTAAAAAATGGGGTACAGAGTTAAACAAAGAATTCTCACCTGAAGAACTTCGGATGGCGGAGAAGCATCTTAAAAAATGCTCAACTTCATTAGTCATTAGGGAAATGCAAATCAAAACACCCCTAAGATTTCATCTTACACCAGTCAGAATGGCTAAGATTAAAAATTCAGGAGACAGCAGGTGTTGGAGAGGGTGTGGAGAAAGAGGAACACTTCTCCACTGCTGGTGGGGTTGCAAATTGGTACAACCACTCTGGAAATCAGTCTGGCGGTTCCTCCGAAAACTGGGCACCTTACTTCCAGAAGATCCTGCTATACCACTCCTGGGCATATACCCAGAAGACTCCCCACCATGTAATAAGGATACATGTTCTACTATGTTCATAGCAGCCCTATTTGTAATTGCCAGATGCTGGAAAGAACCCAGGTATCCCTCAACAGAAGAGTGGATGCAAAAAATGTGGTATATCTACACAATGGAGTACTATTCAGCCATTAGAAACAATGAATTCATGAAATTCTTAGGCAAATGGATGGAGCTAGAGAATATCATACTAAGTGAGGTAACCCAGACTCAAAAGGTGAATCATGGTATGCACTCACTAATAAGTGGATATTAACCTAGAAAACTGGAATACCCAAAACATAATCCACACATCAAATGAGGTACAAGAAGAAAGGAGGAGCGGCCCCTGGTTCTGGAAAGACTCAGTGAAACAGTATTCAGCAAAACCAGAACGGGGAAGTGGGAAGGGGTGGGTGGGAGGAGAGGGGAAGAGAAGGGGGCTTGCGGGACTTTCGGGGAGTGGGGGGGCTAGAAAAGGGGAAATCATTTGAAATGTAAATAAATTATATCGAATAAAAAAAATATAAAGACCACAGCCGTTATGGTTTGAGATCTAAGTCTTTTTTCCTTAGTTATCTTTAAACATAAAACCCCACAGATAACAGTCTTTTAGTCATCTTCAATCATCTTGTATCTACTCTAAGCTTCAGATTGACTGAAGACTGTTTTTGTAGACATGAGGGGCAGCCTGTGGCACCAACAGCTTGTCTCAACTTCATGTTGGACAAACTTTCCATCAGGTCTTTCTGAATTCCTTTAGGGTCTTGCCAGCTCGTGTTTATCTTAAGATAATTGGAAGTTGAGTTGGTAGGATGTTTGCCAAGCACACATAAAGCCCTGGGTTCAATCTTCAGTACTGCATAAACTAATAATGGTGATAAATGCCTATAATCCCAGTACTTTCTAGGTAGACAAAAGAGACTCTTAGAAGTTCTGAGTTATCCTTGGCTATATAGCATGTTGAGTAGTCTAGCCTGGAATATGTGAGACCTGAGTGAGAGGGGGAGGGAGAGAGGGGAAGAACGAGAGAGAGAAAGAGAGAGAGAGAGAGAGAGGGGGGGGGGGAGGGAGAGGGAGAAGGAGAAGGAGGGAGAAGGAGAGGGAGAGGGAGAGAGAGAGAGAGAGAGAGAGAGAGAGAGAGAGAGAGAGAGAGAGAGAGGGAGGGAGGGAGGGAGAGGGAGAGGAAGAGGGAGAGGGAGAGGGAGAGGGAGAGGGAGAGGGAGAGGGAGAGGGAGAGGGAGAGAGAGAGAGAGAGAGAGAGAGAGAGAGAGAGAGAGAGAGAGAGAGAGAGATTTTTATCTTTTGTCTCCCACAAGTGCAAGTACACTGAGTTGTAGGAAAGCCATTTTTAGAGGACACAGTCTTAGAGTGAGTGAACAATAGTGTAATAATCTCAGTCTGGGGGATCTGCAGTGAATTATGCATGCTGTAGAGGTGTTTGTTGACTCTGTGGTTTTATTAATGCTTCATTATGTCTCTAAGCAGTTCTTATTACATAACTGAATGAATTATATTGTCCAAGGTTATTGCTCAGATTACCTGCTGGAACTGGTGGTTCTCCTCTTTCATCACACGAATCTAAGCATTAACTAAATGTGTGTTAGCTCTTCACATTACATCGGAGGGCTCATTAGCTCTTACATCTCTGGCTATGTGCTTTGAGAATCTTTAGATTAAAGATGAATCAAAGTTCTGTATGGTTTGCACTAGAGACTGGGGTCTCTCTGGACCTCATCCAAGTGTAAAATGTAGCACAAATTGCCTTTAAAAATTAATAATTCACCAAATCTATGGGCTAAGCCCAGTCTGGCTTGAGAAGATAAGTAAAATAAATATTGTAAAGTCAATTTTTAATAATCTGTGGCATGAAACTTAAGTACAAGAGAAAACATTTAGCAATTAGGCAGTCACATTCAGCACATGATTAAATGTGAATAATCATATTTAAAGGCCCCATACCTTACCTGCTAGCAGGAAAGATCATTTAAAGTTCTAATCTGGTACAGAGCAGAGCTCACACTATTTCTTTGTTTAATGAGCTCCTGCCTTGTGATTTTCATGTTTGAGCAGTTACTTTCATAAGAATTTCTACATAGATAGTTATGTGTAAGACTGACAAAAAGCAGCCCAGACAGACATTTGATGGGGTGATTGTCAGGCTACTCTGTCACCAGAAATAGTATAATTAGACTCTTCTCTAGGCTAGAAACCAGTATTTGGGTATATTTATCTAATTATTGAGACAGTGTATTTACATCTGAAAGAATTTTGCTCTGAAAGGTTTATAGTTAGTATTGGTGGTGGTCTTGACTTCCTTATTTGTATACCCAGTAGAAGCTGGCCCCTGGGTATGGCATTTTACAATGAGAAATACAATCCTTGACAGAGAATGGCAGGTTCTCATCTTCCACAAAGGGGAGATCAAAATTAAAGGCATAGCAAATGAGATAGCTTGACTGAAAAATAGTCAGATCCTCAGAGTGTGAGCAACAGCTTGCAGCTGAAAACATATGTTCTGCTTGGGATACAGACTCTGGGTGGATAAAAAAGGAGGCATGAAATGTAATTCTGGAAGATGCTGTCATTTAACACCTGCCTAGAAACAACAACAAATTATGACATATCTTAAGAGACACAATATGAGTGGGAGTCGCCAACTCCTATTGTTTTGCTAAGTGGATATATTATTAAACTGTCTTTTAAATACGTGTGCTTGTACCCACAGATTAGTGTGGTCTACCCTGTTCCTTCAGAGAAGCATCTTAGGGCTGTAGGCAGCTCTTAAGACAGACTCTCAAAACTGTTCAGAATGCCTAGAAAAATGGCCATGAGGTGCTTGTCCCTAAATGACACATAGACACCATCATCTCCAAGGCTCAAGGAACACTAAGAAAGTAGAAGGAATGTAAGGATGAAGTGGTATGATAGATACAAAAAGATATCTCTAGTACACGACATGGGCTCACTCCAGCTGTATCTACGTACACAACCTTGGATCTATCATCTAGTCCATTCTGGGCAGGGCACGATGGTGGAATGACTCATGACACACCATCTTTTGGTGAGGGACTATTGGCAATTAATGGTTGCTGTGGAGAAAGGATGCTATTTTCAAGTGATGTAACTACTGAAAAGTTGTCTACACTCTCTCTAGTAAGTAAACACTCATTTATGCTCATCTCATCAAATCCTTATCAAACTCAGTGAAACACACATGTATGAACATGCATGTCCACACATGCATGCATGCACACACACACATGCACAACATAGAAGTAGGAAAAGTTTGTTGGGGATGTGAAGGGTCTCAGCAGAAGAGGGAAAGGGGGAATGAGGATAACAGGGATCAACAAGCCTGACACAAAAATCTGGGTTGACCTGTAAGGAAGGCTTTTGAAGCAGCTTGCCTTGTGGATATACCCTGAGAAAATCCCCAAGCAGAGGAAAGTTCACCGTGCCAGCTGGTCATATGCAATGTAAGTAAAACAGGCTCTCAAATAGCACTGAGTATAGTTCCAATGATGTTGGTATGTGACTCCACAGCAGCTGCTAAGTCTTTTTGGAAAACAGCCATGGGATTAAGGGATCAGAGATTCTCTAGAATCGCTCTCATTACAAAATTTTAGAAGGACAATCCCCAAAATAGCTATTGTCATCTATAACAGACCATTCTAGACTCTGGGGTGGTAGCAAAATATGGAGAAAGTCTTGCTTTTGTGTAATTAGATGATAAGATGTGAAGCATCATGAATTAAGATGTAGGATACAGAGATGAGATGGTGGAATGCTAGGGGATGTCACAGCTAACGCAGGTTACGGCTGTTAGTGTTGACTGTTCCCCTTGTCCTTTACACTGTAAGACTTACCCCACTGTCTAAAGCAAACCCTTCCCTTCATATATTTTGCTGGGAAGGAAATTAGCTCAAGATTGGGATGGAAGGTATTACCTATCTGCAGATCAAGATAAAATGCTTTGGAGAGTTCCTAGATTGAAATGGGAGGAATTAAACACATTTTTTTCAAATTAAATTGCACTACCACGCCCAGATTATTGGTAAAGGAAAGGCTGCTACATGCATCTATTGGATCAGCTATTTTCCTTTGAGTGTTTTTCCAATACAAACAAACAAACAAACAAACCAAACCAAACAGAAATGGTAGGAAACACACTGTTATGTTGTGATATATGTGGGTTTGAAACAATGAATCTGAAAGGTGTTCTGAGCCAAGGGGTCCCAAACTCAAAAGAATCAATTATGGGGCATTGACCTCTACCAAAGAAATCCCTGGTCCTATCCAATAGAAATAAAGACTCAGCTCTTGACTTCTGTGAACTTACGACCCAAAGTTACAGAAGAAGTAGAATCAAGATACAAAGCTTGTTACAAAAATTGATCAAACATAAATGGTATTGGTCAAGCCCAGAAGCTGCATCACATTGTTATATTTTCCTGATATATCCTGAGAAACACAAGGTTTTTCATGCTCTGTTACTGTAAGTTTATTGACACAGACAGCTGTCCCAGAGTTGAGTGAGTGCCCAGGAATGAGAAGAGAATCTAATGTTCATTCTTTCAAGCCAGATGGCAGCAAATAGTTCTGGAGATTACAATGCCAGCCTGAGGCTCCAAGATCTGGGCTCATCTGGGCCTTTTAGTGGGGCAGCATCACGCTACATAAGTGTAAGAGCAGCATTTTTTCCCACTGAGTTGAGTCCTCAGTAGGAAGATGCGGAACTTACTCCTCATGGTAGCCAGACATTTCCTGGCTATATATCTTTCCATATATATACTGAAAGATGTATCCATCAGCTAATTTGTCAAGGCTTATGGTATAGTTTGAATGTCCTCTTCACAAATCATGTTGAGATTTGACATTGTAAAAGTATTAAATATAGGAACTTTCAAAGCATATGGGGACACTTTTCTTAAGAATAGATTAAAATCATCATCATGAGACAGGGTTCGTTATCATGAGAGTGGGTTCATGGAAAAAATATGAACTTGAAACTGATTTATTATCTTCTGAATATTTGTTTGCCTTTCTGATTTCTTCTGATTGTCCTAGTTCTCAATCTATTTCTGTGACAAAACATTTTGATCAAAAGTAACTTGGGGGAGCAAAAGATTTCTTTGTCTTACACTTCCAGATGAGACCATCATTGAGAGAAGTCAGGGGAAGGACTTAAGGAGGAGCTGTAAGCTAAAATTGTGGAGGCTCATTCATAAGCCTCATGCATAGCTAGCTCCTGTACAGCCTAGGATCCCATGCCCAAGGAATTATGCTGTCCATATTGGGCAGATTTCTTGCGTTAATCCAGACAAACCCACACAGATGTGCACCAAGGCAAATGTGACCTAACCAATCATCTAATCATGACTTCCTTTTCAAGTGATTCTAGACTGTGTCAAGTTGACAGTTAATGCTGATTAGAATAGTGACCTAGCAGTAGCTCCTTGATATTTGACTTCCCATATTTCAGAACAATTAATGCTATTGTTCATAAATTGCCAGTATGTGGTTGTGATGATTAATATTGTCAATTTAACAGCATCTAGAATCTCCCAAGAGATAAAGTTCTGAGTATGTGAGTTTTTGGTTTTTTTTTTTTTTAGATTAATTCAACTGAAGTAGGGAGATCTTCCTTACTGTGGGGGATAGCATTCTATGAAATGGAATCCCAGACTGGAGAAAACTAGCTGAGCCCAAGCATTCATTGATTCCTCCTTTCTTTTTTTTATTATATATTTTTATTTTCTATATTCTTTGTTTACATTCCAAATGATTTTCCCTTTCCCAGTTTCCCCCTCCCCATATGTCCCATAAACCTTTTCTCCACCCATTCTCCAATCATCTCTCTCCTTTTTCTCTGTCCTGGTACTCCCCTCCAATGCTAGATCAAGCCTTTCCAGGATCAGGACCCTCTCCTTACTTCTTCATGGGAGTCATTTGTCTCCTGAGTTTTTAACCTTAGCCATTCTGACTGGTGTGAGGTGAAATCTCAGGGTTGTTTTGATTTGCATTTCCCTCATGACTAATGATGTTGAGCATTTCTTAAGGGGCTTCTTGGCCATCTGAATTTCTTCAGGTGAAAATTCTTTGTTTAGATCTGTACCCCATTTTTTAATAGGGCTATTTGGTTCTAACTTGAGTTCTTTGTATATATTGAATATTAGCCCTCTGTCAGATTTAGGGTTGGTGAAAATCCTTTCCCAATCTGTTGGTTGCCATTTTGTCCTTTTGACAGTGTCCTTTGCCTTACAGAAACTTTGTAATTTTCTGAGGTCCCATTTGTTAATTCTTGATCTTAGAGCATAAGCTATTGGAGTTCTGATTGAAGATACAATGTGACCATTTGGTTCAAACTCTTGTCACCAGGGCCATGGCTTCTTCAATGTAATGAACTGTACTTTTGAACTCTGAACCAAATAAATTCTTCCTTCCTTGTGTTGCTTTTGTTGGGGTATGTGGCAGTTTGACTATGCTTTGCCCATGGGAGGTGGCACTATTGGGAGTTGTGGTCTTATTGGAGGAAGTATGTCAGTGCGGTGGTGGGCTTTGAGGCTCCTAAGCTCAAGTGCTGCCCAGTGAAGAAGAAAGTGTCCCTCTTCTGGTTCCAAGTTCAAGTGCTGCCCAGTGAGGAGGAGAGATTCAGTCTTCTCCTTGTTCTCTTTGGAACAAGATGTAGAACTCTTAGCTCATTCTCTAGTGCCATGGACACTGCCATGCTTCCTGCTTTGATGATAATGGACTGAATCTCTGAACCTGTAAGCCAGCCCCAATTAAATGTTGCCCTTTATATGAGTTGCCTTGGTTATAGTGCCTCTTTACAGCAATGGAAATCCTCACTTAGACGGGGTATTTTGCACAGCAGCAACACAAGTAACAAATATAGTGGTATTCTACTGTATGAGCAGAAATAGTAGTCTAATAGCTGATCAGGAACTCTGAAACCATTATACTATCTATGACAATAATTTGTTAAGGTGAGTCATAGGACACAGACCATACTATCGTTCAGACTGGAAGGAATTTCCAGGCTTGTATTCAGCATTCAGGTGTGGTTGTATATGAAGGTCCCTTTCAAACAACAGGTCTCTTAGTATGTTAGAATGTGGTTCTATCCTCCATATTAATTTGTGTTATCATTTTTATATCAAATATGAAATTAAACAATTTTCTTTTTTTTCTTTTTTTTCTTTGATATATTTTTTATTTACATTTCAAATGATTTCCCCTTTTCTGGCCCCCCATTCCCCAAAAGTCACATAAGCCCCCTTCCCTCCTCCTGCTCTCCCACCCACTCCTTCCCACTTCCTTGCTATGGTTTTGCCTACACTGAGTCTTTACAGAACAAGGGGCCACTCCTCCATTCTTCTCGTACCTCATTTGATGTGTGGATTATGTGTTGGGTATTCCAGTTTTCTAGGCTAATATCCACTTATTAGTGAGTGCATACCATGATTGATCTTTTGAGACTGAGCTACCTCACTTAGTATGATGTTCTCCAGCTCCATCCATTTGCCTAAGAATTTCATGAATTCATTGTTTCTAATGGCTCGATAGTACTCCATTGTGTATATATACCACATTTTTTGCATCCATTCTTCTGTTGAGGGACACCTGGGTTCTTTCCAGCTTCTGGCTATTATACAAAACCAACAATGCTCAAAATAACATGTCTGAGCACCTGAAGGGAACTAACTAAGTGTAGCAGTCTTCCAGAACCTGCCCCAGCATCCTCAGAACGCTACCTCATGAAATTGATCAGGATCCCTGAACTTCTCTTGGAGTGGTTCCTTCCCTCCCATGTTTGCACATCTGTCTTGGACAGCTGTGCTTTCCTTGACTCCAAGCTAACTTCTGACTATACTTTACTTTTTCTCTTCCCGTCCACTCTACAGAAGGAACTGAGTCTTCTTAAGGGTGAGCATTTGACACAGTTTGTTTTGGAGATCAATAAAGGGAATGTTAGGACAGATATCCCTCTCTGCTGAAGACTCTAATAGTCCCCTCTATTGTAACAGATTTTAATCTGGCTTTAGGTGAATTCTTAAAATGGATCCCCTCCTGCTGCCTCAGCTGCCTTCTGGAAAATTAGTCCTAGGTTTCTGTACAGGCTTCCTGATTCATACCAGTCATTAGAACATTGGTCTCCTATTATCTTGGAACTGTTGCACTGATGTTTTTCCTATTATTCTGATTCCCGTTCATTCTTAAGTCTTGTTTGGTCTCAGTATTCTCTGTAGGATTCTGTGGCTCCATGGAAACCTCTCTATCCTCCTATCTCCTAAACCACTCATTGCTGAGCCCATAGCCAGCCCCATTATCTGCTGCTTTGCACCAATAGGCACCATCACATTGAGCTCTCTGCATTCTAAGATCCTCAAAGGAGATATCTATTATCTGTTCCTATTTCTCAGTGATGTTGTATGGTACAAGGAGGTTCTCAAGGCCTTTACTGGTTGATATCAACTAAGTAGCATGGTCAAATTTTAATTCTTTTCATGTGCCTTTAAGGTTGTAGGAACCTAGTTACTTTTTAGTCTAATGGACATTATATATGCCTATCTTGGGCAAGAATAAATCATAGCCCAGTTATTCTTGCCTATCTGTGTGGAGGCTCATTTCCCAATGACAAGAGCTGTAGAATGCCTCCTGGCCTCCTTCTAGCCTTTGCCTACTTACGGTAAAGATTTGTGTTTTAGCAGAGAGTTTAGAGATTACTTCACATCCCACTGAAGAGCTCTATTGCTTCATGGTGTCATTTACTGGATTCCATCCTAGGAAAGTTTTAGAGGTGGCAATGAGGCCAGCCTTTCAATGTGCTCATTAAATGCATGTGTAAATTTGGTGCTTTGTCATGATAGTGCATTAGAAGTCTGGGAAAAAAGAGACAGACACAGAGAGATAAATAAAAAATAAAAGGCACAGATGGGGCATGGACAGTTCCTCATTGCTTGTTCCGTATGATAGAACTCAACACATCTGGTCTGCTACGAAAAGCATCTTTGCACTAATTTGTTTGTCAGTATCCATTGAGAGGACGATCTGTCATCCTGTCGTATGTTGGCTGCCCCGAGATGTTTGAAGACAAGACTAGCCACAAATTGGAACCGTAGCCACCTGGGAATGAGTGGAAGAAGTAGCAACCAGCACCAGCTGTTTGAAGAAGTAGCAACTGTATTTTTTTTTAGCTGAAATTTTACCATAAGCTCTCAAGAAAAATTGGCAGCTGCATGGAAAATGCTAATCATAATAATAGGGCAGTAAATTCATTCCTTCTCCATTCTGGTGTGTGTGTGTGTATGTGTGTGTCTGTGTCTGTGTCTGTGTCTGTGTGTGTCTGTCTGTGTGTCTGTGTGCTCCCATGCATATGCATGTGTGTGTGTGTTATAGTAGAATCAGGTAGCCAGGATTGAAAGGGATGGAAACTCCCTTGCTCTTTCATATTTTAAGTCTTTCTAAGAGACCATCACATCTTGGTTTGTAGGAAGAAGAATTGAGATTTCATTGTCTGGTTCATTTGGTTTCCTGATGGCCTGCTCTAGTCATGGCTCTTCAACTTCACACACCACCTGCTTCTGAGAACACATTATCTTTGATGGAATCCATTCATTTGGTTTTTTTTTTTTTTTTTTTTGGTATCCTGAATAGATTTTAATCTTTCGAGAGAATGGAAGCACAAGTCTTTGTCCTAGAACACAATTATAAATGCTCAACAAATGCTATTTGCATTAAGTTTAAAGCTATATCTTTTGAACAATATGTGAAGTATCTAATTTCTGAAACTGAATGTGCTGCCAGCCAATGTTCCAAAGATTCCTTTGCATATCTTGTCTGATCTTCATATGGCTGGTCTCTGTAGAGCATCCTGAATGTGAAAACTTTGTGCTCAGCTTTCTTGGCTCTTGCAGTATCTCTACAAAGTGCAACCCTTTGCTAGAGCCTTTCTGAGGTCTCAGATGTTGCCTGCCAATAAAAACTAGCTTTTATTCCCACCTTTCTCTGACTTCCCCTCCTTGTCAGGATCTTAGTTTGTAGTCTGAATTTCATGACTGAACTAGATTTATTTTTATCTCTATGAATACATTATGGGTATGTAACACATGTGCTGGAATAGATTAGAAAATATTGACACTTGCCAAAAGGTATTGTCTTCTATTACTCAGTTGTTAGAGAATCTGCAAACATGGTGAAAGAATGACTCAGGGGTTCATCTCATGGAGAAGGCATCCACAAGAATGTGGGAACATTTTCCAGTTTTTCTTTCTCTTTAAGTCATTGGGAATAGGCAGTATTTATGTTTTATGGTTGATCTACCATAACAAAATCAGTCAGTATAGAGAAAGGTTGACATTGAAAAGGGACTCTTTAAAATGTTATTTTGGGATTTCTGGCTAATACCAGAAAGCAGGGTCATACAGGGACTACTTTACTACCACTGGACAACATATCAATTCTTTTGTTTCCTATCATTAAGTTGGATTGCTTTGTTCTTTGAAGTTTTACAATTCTGTCATCAAGTAGTCTAAGAGAAAAATGAAGGAATAACGTATGGAAATAAAGGGATGTATGTTCAATTCTCCCAAAATGTGAAGCACAGAACTTACTATGTTGAAGGAAGAATATGTGATAGGTAGAGCTTTGTGGATATGTTCCTTTATCCATCTGCTTACAAGTCTGTATTTGCTTAGGTTGTGGGCTGCTGTATAAGGAAGACATGTGTTTTGCCGAAAGGGAAATGAGCATTACCTCAAAGTTCACCTTGGATACATTTATTCTTAGGGAAATGCAGAAGGTGGACTGTAGTAAGCAGTCCTTGTTATTTTAAGTTATTTTAAAATTTATCTCTAAGATTGAGACATAGTTTAGATAAAGCATAAATAGAGCCACAAAACAGATGATTTAAATCAAGACCAAAAAAGATTAGCCTTTTCAAAAAACAGTGCTGGAAATCTTAATTACAATTCCAAGAGGATGATCCATAGACTAACAAATTATACTTTATAAAAATTTTAAGTTTGTTTTGAAGAATATTTTAAGAGTGTACAGCAAAGTAAAGGCTAGAGAAAACATTTGCAAATGACTGGAATATAAATGTATAAAGTTTTTTTCCCCTAAACTTGGCTGTAATGGTCAGTCTAATTAGAAATTGGAAAAGACAAGTTATTTTACTGTCTAGGATTCATAAATGACAAATTAGCATGTGAAAAGATGGCTAACATGAGGGCTGGTGAGATGAATCAGGAGTCAAGACGATTTGCTGTTTACTCTGAGGACCTGATTCCCAGCACCCATGTAGATAGCTCACAACTTCCTGGACCTCCAGCTGCAGAAGATTTGACACACTTATCTGGTCTCCATGAACACATGCACACATGCACACACACACACACACACACACACTTAAATAATAAAAAGAGTTCAGTAGCATTAATTGTTGAGAAAATCCAAGTTAAAACATAGTGAGATATTACCAGGCACATAGGAGAATGGCTAATCTAAATTAGTAGTGACCATAGCAAGTGTGGTAAAGAAAAAGGGAACCTGAATCTGTCATTTATACATCACTGGAAGGAATGTACATTGATCCATTCAATCTGAAAAACAGGCTGATACTTTCTTATAAAACTAAACACGTAACTAGTATATGATCCAGATTCTTGGATGTTAATCATAGAGGAAATGAAATTTAGGTGTGTTTAAACCCGTGCATGGGTATTCTTTGCTAATAGTACCTCTAAACAAATTAGCTGGGATATTTTCCAATGAATGAATGGTTAAACAAACTGTTACATATCCACCATGGAATACCACTCAACAAGAAAATAGCGATGATCTATTTGTATGGACAGTGATATAGTAGATAAAGTCTCCAGGGAGGCTTAATGATTAAAAGCCAGTACAAAAAGCTTACATGATTTATGATCCTTGTTATACAACTTTAAAAATGGACTAGGAATGGAGAACAGATTAGTGATTGTTGGGGGTTGTAGGGGAGAGGAAGTAAGTAGGTCTGTTTGTTCAGAGACAATATAAAGGACACTGGTGGTTATAGAATGTTTCACATCTTGAGATTGATAATAGCCACACAGGTCTTTACCTTACCTATAGTAAAATTCCACAAAACATCTGTATGTGTATACACACACACACACACCACACACACACACACACACACACACACACACACACACACACACGCACACACGCACACACTCACACATGCACATACACATTCATACGTATACATACATGCAATACACATCCTTGCCTTTATATTTTAAGAGCTATAGAAATCTGAGAAAGATCAGTGTCTGTCCTGGTGGTGACATTATACCATAAGACGTTATCATGGGTGGGGTAATTGAGTCATGTGCTAGTTCTATGATGCCAGTTTTTTTTTTTACAATGTAAATCTGTAATTATCTTAAAAGTTTAATTAAAAAAATTAGGTAACTGCTTATAGGGTTATGAAGAGTTTATGTTTGCATAAATTTCATAATTAAAATGATGCATTAAATCATGACTGCAAACTGCTTCTGGTGTGTAGTTGATGAGTTCTCATTAACCTGCTGTAGGACAGAGCACTCATTGCCCGAAAGCACACTGGTGGCTTCCAAATAAGATAGGTTGAAAACTTCAGGTCTGAACTGTTTGCTATGCAGATGGAAATTTCAACTCTCAATACCCCCAAACAACATAAAAATAAACCCAAACCAAAACCCCAACCTTGTAAAGAGAACCTAGTTGCATACTAGTCTTAGGCAGATAGAGAGTCACATGTGAATTCAGGTAAAGCTTGCTGCCCCAATTGGCATACACAAGCATACAACCTTTGATGCGCAGTTGTCTTTGTTCTCTTAGTGTTTTGTAACACCATTCACCTTTCTGTCAAAAGAAACACCATGTAAAAAACAAGATATCAAGAATATCTTTTCAATCTCAAATAGAATAGGCTTCACTGCAGGGAAAATACCTTGAAACAAAGAGGAAAATTATATACTCATAAAAGGGTAAATTGAGCCCCATTGAAAACTAATAACTGCCTTCAGAGTTTATGCAAAAACCAAAAAGAATAAAAAATATATGAAAAACCAGACAGATCTGAAACATAAACCAAACAAGTTTGCATCTTTCACCAGGGCTTTAAAATAGTGCACTCTCAGTGATTTATACAGCGTCTAGACTGAAACACAGTAGGGATATAAAATAAATACCATCACCCAATAGGATCTAATTAACATACATAAAAATTTCACAGATACACATATTTTCAAGATCTTTGGAAAATTAGTCAATATAGAACACATTCTATGCTATTGACCAAGCTGCATGAGATTTAAAATAATAGAAATTATATAGAGTATATTAACTGGCCAGAGTAGTATTGAAGTAGAAATCACCAATAGAAAAATTACAAGAAAGTCTCACCAGCATTTGTAAATTACATATTTATATATAATATGAAATATATATGATATATAATATATATAACATAAATATATAATATTATATTGATATTATAATATATAACATATATTATATAATACATATTTTATACATTTATATATAAATATATAATTATATATTTATATTATAATATATAATATATAACAATATATAATATATATGTTTATTATAACATACTTATAATGCATGCATCAAAAAAAGCCTAAAAGAAAAAAATAAAGGAACGAAGATAGAAATATAACATTTTAAGATATACTCGATACGGCTGCAGCACTGCTGACAGAGGCATGCATAGCACACTTAGGACTAGGTTGATTTGGATTAGCTCTAGGAAGGAAGGGAGTATCGACTCAGTAATCAAGTTTCCCTTTCTCAGAACTGAGAAAAAGCCAGTATAGGAATGTGGCTCAGTTTAGGCCACTAGTAGGAGTGTGATCCTCAACACTGCCCAAAACAGTCAAGCAGCTGACTAACTGGCCAACCAACCAACCAACTAACTGCCCAACCAACTAACCAGCCAAACAACCAGCTAACAAACAAACCAGCCAACTAACTGACCAACCAGCAAACCAACCAATCACAAGGAAAAGGAAAGGAAAAAGAAAAAACAAGCATAAGTAAAGGAATAAAGATACAAGAAAATAATTGATGATAATAACAGAAAAATACAAAGTCAACAAAACTTGTTTTTTAAAGAAAATCTGTAAGACTTATAAAAAACCTAACAGTCGACCAACCAACCACCCAACCAACCAACCAACCAACCAACCAACAAACCAACAAGATAACCCCTCCAAAACAAAAAGTCATGAACATCAGAAACAGGTCATCATCATAGAATGTGCGGTCATTCAAAGGATAAGGAAAACTGCTTTCCATTCATAACGTATCCCAGGAGAAATGTATCTACAGAACTAGAAACTAGAAAAACTCAGCCAGGATAGAAAAACCAACCAGCATAGTCCCAGAATCATCTAAGAAAATAAACTCAAATATTTCTTAAAAAAGAAATACCCATGTGTGGTTGGCTGTCCTGTTTGCTCCCTTCTTCTGGTTCTTTATGAACCTTATAATAACTCATAACAGTGCACTGGTATGACTAGATGATGTTTGGACGGGAAATCATTTTGTGTTACCAACATAAAAATCTTACACCTCATAGTAATTTCATGAATAGTAGTTAAACAAATGAACACTATCTTTAGCCGAGGACAACACATTTGAAAAGGAGTTATATATATATTCTTCTTTAAGATATTAGGAGTCAAGGCATCAAGATTAAGTCATTTTACTGAGATTTACTTAAGAAATTACTGTAAGGGTAAAGGATCAAATCTCAACTCTATCCTAAACCTCTATCCCCATTTCAAGGCCACCAGGAAATAGTGCTTGCGATGGTTTATCTTCAGTATCAACTTGACTGGATTTGGAATCTCCTAAGAGACACTTCTCTAGGTATGTCTGTGAGGGTCTCTCCAGAGAGGTTTGACTAATAGGAAGGATATACCCTGAATGTAGGTATCACCATGTATGTACTGGAATCTTGGATGGAATAAATGGGTGAAAAGAAGTCCACAGAATACCCCTCACTCATTTGTCATTGCTTCATGACTCAGGATGCTGTGACCAGCCACCTCCCACTCCTCAAATGTGCTTTCCTGCCATGAACAGCTGGATCCTTCTTAACCTGTGCGTTTATCCTTTCCCCCCTTATAATTAGTATATCTTAGAGAGGAACTGCTCTTTCCCCCTCCCCCACAAGTTTTAGTTTCTTCTGATGAGCCATTCTCAAATGAGAAATTCCCTAGCTCCGTGGCTGGGGCCGCCAGGTTCACAGGAAATTGAAAATACAACATATCTTCCTAGGAGGCCCCAAGAACACAACATAGGACACTTCACCCATGGTGGCTCAAGCCCAGGGGAATCCAACAAGGGTTATTCCTGAGCCAAGGTAAGGTTGAATTAGGAAAGTCTGATTGCTTTACTATGTTCTCTTTCCTTAAGGACAAGAAGGTTTGGTAGGCTCTATTTTCTGAGAAAGCCACTTGCTTCCTTCAAAGCTTCGGAAGGGATGTTCCCTGATCCCTCTTCATTAGCAGAATGCTGTGATGACTGTTCTTCAGGTGGCAATGACATAAACTCTGACAGTAGGATCTAAGAGGACCTGTGCAAGCCATGCCATATCTCAAGACAGGACTTCACAGTGCTCCTCCAACCCCTAGCTCTGACATTTGTTCCACTACCTCCCCCCTGCTCCCCAACTTCCCTGTGTTCCCTTAGCCTTGGGGCATGGATATGGGTGTAGGGCTGTTATAGATATCCTATTAGGGACAAGCACTCATTATTACTTATTCTTAGCACTTAGACAAGTTATGAGTCTCGTATTATCTATTTCTCACTGAGGAAAGAAGCTTTTCTGATCAAGGTTGACAGCAGTACACACTTCTGGAATGAGTTGCTGGCACAGCTGTGCTGAGTTGAAAGGCAGAGTTCTCAGATCCTCCCTCTCTAGCAAGTTCAGTGTGGAACTGAGATTGTGAACCTTAATATTGGCACCTAGAGTTGTGGGTTTCTGGCTGTTGAGGAGAGAGATTGTAACCCCTGAATTCCAGCTTGGCCTCTTCTGGTCCTTTAGGTCTGGGCTTTTCTTGCAGCTTCAACTGCTGAGCAGCTTCTTACCTTTGTTTTTTAAAAGAAAACATTTTTTAAAAAGCACTTTACCACTCTTTAGAGATAATGTTTATTTCTTATGCATCAAAGCTGGTAAAGTCTGCCATTTAAAAAGGTAATTATGTCTAGCTCCTCATTCAGAGATACTTGAATGCCACAAAAATAACAATAAGGCATGGCAGTGTTGGGGCTGGACTCCTTTGCTTTTACTATAATACAATTCCTATAGTAGTATGGATATTACAAACCCCATAACAAAAAACTAATAAAAGCATCATGAACATATAATTCTTGTTATAAAATTTTCTACCTTGCAAAGCTTTTAGGAAACAGAACATTAAAATATGTTAATGTACCCAGATAGATCTAAATTTCCCTTGGGGAGAAGCGACTTTAACTGCCATTTCAGATTTTACATTTTTTGCTCTAACCCAGTGATTTCATTTAAATAAAAAGATCTTATTTTCTGTGATGAAAATTCAGCTGCTTCCTGTAACCCTGAAGCGTCTTGATTTATTATTGACTGTATCTCTTTCAAGGAGAATATTTTTCTCAAAGACATGCAAGAATCCTTATATTTCTTACTCTTTGGCATTTTCTATTAATCTCACCATATCTGTGTTCATGCTAGTTGGATAAAAAATTACAAAAGTGTAGTGGTTACATATTTGGATAAATACAATTGCAAGAATCGATGTATTCTGCTCACCTGAATGAGCCTGTCTACTGTTTCCTATTTGCTGTGTTAATGAACGCTTTGAAGCTTAAGAAGCATCTTCAACAGCCAAAATAAAAGATACTTTAATAGTTATTTTCCAATTGCCTATAAAACGCATAGCTTGTCAAGATGTATTTTAGTAATTGCTTTAGTAAAATGTATAAGAAAAATATTTTATTTATATTTGTACTGAAGAAATAGTTCATAGCCATTCATACATATAATTAAATTTATATATGTACATACACTTGTGAATATCTATCTATCTATCATCTATATAACCTATATATCTATCTACATAATGTGTAATTTTTCTTGGGGCTACATGAACAAATGTCAATGACAGATCATAGAAATGATCCCATCCAAGTCTATATTGGTAAAACAGTGAGGTTAATTGGATCATTGTCAATAGCAGGGAGGAAAGGCTACTTACAGGAGCATGCATAGCTGACTCAAAAGCACCTAGCTGCTTCACCAAAAAGTCTACAGGAGCATGAGTGAAGACACTTGAAAACTGCATTCCTGGACTTCCCTGAACAACTTGTAAGAAACTGTATCACAGAATTGCCTCCCCACAGTTATTTGATTACTGTTTTTATAACTCAGGGAGGGGCCTCATGAGTCTGGGAGATTTCTAAACTTCCTGAACCTAATAAATTTCAGGATCTTCCTAAGTCTTATAGTATTTCTTCTTCCTTCTAGGAGGAAATGTTTTAGGTCAAAGGAAATAGCTACAAAACACATACCAACATATAGCTTTATTTTATATATAGGTTTAATTTACATATTCAGTTATAGTTATTCTATATTTATAATAATATATATAAAATTTACCTATTATTTATAATATCTATTCAGGGATTTCAGTTGCAATTTACAGAGATTGAATAAAACTACAATTTAGAAGCTATTCCAATACATGCATTAATACAACCAATGGTTTATAAACGACATAAATAGAGGATTTTATATGAAAAAAATGTATACCTAGTTGACATAAAAGGCACAGATAAATGTTTCTTGCTTTTAAGAAAGTTAAGTGGGAGGGATGAAATTCCAAGCTAATTGGGAAATAACCAACAGCGAGAACTGTATACAGAAAGGGGGGGATCCAACTATATCTGAGTGTTAGAGGAAGCCCCACAGTGGAGAGACACTTTGAGATGCTTTGAAGGAAGGTTGAGGGAAGGAACAGTATTTAAATGGGATTCCTGGGTCCCTAGTGAAAAATCAGAATTTTAAAATGTAGGTGTAACAGTCATAAAGACTCGTGGATAAAATTTGACATGGAACATGGAGGAATTGCTAAGCAAACAAATGGACAAACAAAAGGTTAAAATATGTCAATGATGTATGTTGTAGTTTAATAAGCTGAAACCATCCTGTGAATTTATAAACACATTTTCTGTGCATTGAATATGATTTTTTTTTTGTTCTGAGATGTAATTTCTTAGCCATTTACAATTCAGTGTCCTTCATGCACTCCTTGTGACTCATGAGAACTGAGATTTCCACAGGTCCTCCTTTCTACTTTTGTCCCATCCTCATCTCTCCTTCTTTAAATTGGGCATCAGGGTGGTAAGTGGAACTCCAGTAGATTATAACTTCTGGACTATTGATATATTCCATCGGCGCGTTTTCAGTGGGATGCAGGAGTCCATCAGGTTTTAGTTCCTATAGCCACACTGCATGCTTACACATGAACTTGGCTACTTAAGAACTAAGCACAACTAGTTTTGGAAAGATTGACTGAGATTCAAACTGAACTTGGCCATTTATTAGTGAAATGACCATGGATTGTTCACTTAATATTCTAAACATCACAGTGCTAATTACAGCTAATATTCTATATCTAATATTTTTCTTCAATTCTTGGTTGATAATCATACAATTTTCATATTATATTCACTGTGGGGAGCTACCATGTTTAAAATGTGTAAGTCCTGGCTTCAGAAATTGCTTTCTGAAGCCACAATTAGCAAAGATCTTAGCATATTATGGATCAGTTTCAGCGCCATACCGTCGAATGATACTGGCTTTTGATTTTATTTTCAATCTGAGTTTCTGGTTTGCCACAGAACATTCTATTTGTAGCCTATTTTAGCTGTGGGTCTTTATTGCTTTACTACAGTATTTGAGGTAGATATGAAGAGAATTTTAGCTATAAATATTTCCCCATGGATTTTTACTATTGGATAGAAATTAGTGGGAGAACAAGAAATCAGAGTGTTTTAATGGAGAGATTAGGTGCTTGCCAAACTATGAACTACAAGTATTGAAGTGACTTTTTCAGAGTTTTTCATGCTTGGGTTGAGACACTGAAAGACCTGATAAAACCCACACACAAATCTTATATCAGCCTTTGCCAGGCCTAGAGGGAGAAGAGCCCATAGGCTGCAGAAGTAGGTTAGGATTACATGCTCCTTACAGGTTCAATGGCAAGTCAGCTTTCAACTCACTTGGTGGTGTCAGCTGAATCATTTTCTAAGTACATCCGAGAGGTAGATCAGATGTCAGCATTTGCATTTGTGCAGTAGATGCCTAGTTTAATTTGTTATTGGGAAGTTAGTGATTCCTGCCTCTAGTATCATTTTATTATCCAGTTAAAATGTATAAATTATATTGTTTTCATGGGAAAGAGAAAAGAAAAAGAATAATTCCAGCATTTTTTCCCCAGTAAGTTAAGTTGTTTGGAAAAATTGTTTTCCAGGAAGGTCATATTTTTGACTGTTCTTTCAAATTTTCTTTCACTTGCCTTGCTTTTGACATATTCTTCCCAGCATCAAAATGGAAGAAGTATTTGTGCAGTCAATCTTTTACAGTAAAGAAGCAACTTTTCAAAAAAAAGTTAATGCATATATTTAAATGTTTTTGTATGATTCTTATTCTTGGCAGACCTTTTAAATTAAAACAAAGTAATAGCTGCTATCCATGCAGGCAGGTATGCCTAGAACACTGGAGTGACAGAGCAGCTGGGACAGGGTCCTTCTGGGCTCCATCTGCACCCAGGAGCTGGGCTGATGGTGCCAGGGGAGAAATAGTCACCCAAGGGTGCTAGACAGGCTTGCAGGCCCACAGGAGGGGGGACAAGTGCCAGCCAGAGACAGCAGAACCAACTAATACCAGAGATAACTAAATGGCAAAAGGCAAACGCAGTAACGTTACCAACAGAAATCAAGGCAACATGGCACCATCTGAATCCAGTTTTCCCACAGCAGCAAGTCCTGGATACCCCAACACACTGGAAAAGCAAGATTTGGATTTAAAATCACAGCTTATGGTGCTGACAGAGGACTTCAAAAAGGACATAAATAACTCCCTTAAAGAAATACAGGAGAACACAGGTAAACAGGTAGAAGCTCTTAAAGAAATCCAGGAAAGCACACCTAAACATGCAAAGGAATTGAACAAAACTATCCAGGATCTAAAAATGGAAGTAGAAGCAATAAAGAAATCACCAGAGGAAACAACTCTGTACATAGAAAACCTAGGAAAGAAGTCAGGAGTCATAGATGCAAGCGTCAACAAGAGAATACAAGAGATAGAAGAGAGAATCTGATATGAAGAAGATACCATAGAAAACATTGACACACAGTCAAAGAAAATACAAAATGCAAAAATCTACTAATCCAAACATCAAGGAAATACAGGACAAAATGATAAGAACAAACCTAAGAATTATAGGTATAAAAGAGAGAGAAGATTTCCAGCTTAAAGGGTCAGTAAATGTCTTCAACAAAATTATAGAAGAAAATTTCCCTATCCTAAAGAGGTACCCATGAACATACAATAGACCTACAGAACTCCAAATAGATTGGACCAGAAAAGAAATTCCTCCTGTCACATAATAATTATAACACCAAATGCATTAAACAAAGAAAGAATATTAAAAGCAGTAAGGGGAAAAAGGTTAAGTAACATATAAAGGCAGACCTATCAGAATTACACCAGACTTCTCACTAGAGCCTATGAAAACCAGGAGATCCTGGGCAGATGTCATACAGACCCTAAGGGAACACAAATGCCAACCGAGGCTACTATACCCAGCAAACCTCTCAATTACCATAGATAGAGAAACCAAGGTATTCCATGACAAAAACAAACTGCACAATATCTTTCCACAAATCTAGCCCATCAAAGGATAATGAATGGAAAGCACCAACAAAAGGAGGGAAACTACACACTAGAAAAAGCAAGAAATTAATCTTCTTTTAACAAACCAAAAAGAAGAGAGCCACAGAAACATAACTCCACCTCTAATAACAAAAATAACAGGAAGAAACAATCACTTTTCCTTAATATTGCTTAATATCAATTCACTCAATTATCCAATAGAAAGACATAGATAACAGACTGGATACATAAATAAGACCTAACATTTTGATCCATACAGGAAACTCACCTCAGACACAAACACAGACACTACCTCATAGTAAAAGGCTAAAAAACAATTTTCCAAGCAAATTGTCCCAAGAAACAAGCTGTTATAGCCATTCTAATATCAAATAAAATCAACTTTCAACCTAAAGTAATCAAAAAAGATAAGGAAGGACACTTCATACTCATCAAAGGAAAAATCTACCACCATGAACTCTCAATTCTGAATATATTCTCCAAATACAGGGCACCCACATTCATAAAAGAAACTTTACTAAAGCTTAAAACACACATTGCACCTCACACAATAATAGGGGGAGACTTCAACACCCCACTCTTATCAATGGACAGATCAGGGAAACACAAACTAAACAGAGAAACAGTGAAACTAACAGAAGTTATGAACCAAATGGATTTAACAGATATCTATTGAACATTTTATCTTAAAACAAAAGAATATACCTTCTTCTTAGCACCTCATGGTACCTTCTCCAAAAGTGACCATATACTTGGTTATAAAACAGGCCTCAGCAGATATAATAAGATTGAAATAATTTCATGCACCCTATCGGATCACCACAGACTAAGGCTGGCCTTCAATAATGACAAAAACAACAGGAAGCCCTCATACACTTGGAAACTGAACAACACTCTACTCAATAATAACTTGGTCAAGGAAGAAATAAAGAAACAAATTAAAGACCTTTTAGAATTTAATGAAAATGAAGGTACAACATACTCAAACTTATGGGGCACAATGAAAGCAGTGCTAAGAGGAAAACCCATAGCTATGAGTGCCTCCAAAAAGAAACTGGAAAGAGAATACACTAACAGCTTAACAGCACATCTGAAGGCTCTAGAACAAAAAGAAGCAAATACACCCAAGAGGAGTAGACAGCAGGAAATAATCCAACTCAGGGTTGAAATCAACCAAACAAAAACAAAAAGAACTATACAAAGAATCAACCAAACCAGCAGCTGGATCTTTGAAAAAAAAAAAAAACCCAACAAGATACATAATCCCTTAGCCAAACTTAGCAGAAACATTATCAAAATCAGCCAAATCAGAAACGAAATAGGACACATAAAAACAGATACCGAGGAACCCCCAAAAAACATTAGATCCTACTACAAAAGCCTATACTCAACAAAACTGGAAAATCTAGATGAAATGGAAAAATTTCTAGACAGATACTAGGTACCAAAATTAAATCAGGATCAGATAAATGACCTAAATAATCTCATAACCACTAAAGAAATAGAAGCAATCATTAATAGTCTCCCAAACAAAAAAGTCCAGTACCAGATGGGTTTAATGCAGAGTTCTTTCAGACCTTCAAAGAAGACCTAATACCAATACTCTTCAAACTATACCACAAAATAGAAACTGAAGGAACACTACCCAATTTGTTCTATGAAGCTACAATTACCCTGATACCTAAACCACACAAAGACCCAACAAAGAAAGAGAACTTTAGACCAATTTCCCTTATGAATATCAATGCAAAAATAAATTCTTGCCAACTGAATCCAAGAACACATCAAATCGATCATCCACCATGATCAAGTAGGCATCATCCCAGGGTTGCAGGGATGGTTCAATATATGGAAATCCATCAATGTAATCCACTATATAATAAACTCACAGGAAAAAAATCCCACATGATCATTTCATTAGATGCTGAGAAAGCATTTGACAAAATTCAACACCTCTTCATGATAGAAGTCTTGGAAAGATCAGGAATTCAAGACCCATACATAAACATAGTAAAAGTAATATACAGCAAACCAACAGCCAACATCAAACTAAGTGGAGAGAGACTTGAAGCAATCCCACTAAAATCAGGGACTAGACGAGGCTGTCCACTCTCCCCCTACCTTTTCAATATAACACTTGAAGTCCTAGCCAGAGCAATTAGACAACAAAAGGAGGTCAACAGGATACAAATTGAAAAGGAAGACGCCAAATTATCATTATTTACAGGTGATATGATAGTATACTTAAGTGACCCCAAAAATTCCACCAGAGAACTCCTAAACCTGATAAACAGTTTCAGCAATGTGGCGGGATATAAAATTAACTCAAAAAAAAATCAGTAGCCTTCCTATACTCAAAGGATAAAGAGGCTGAGAAAGAAATTAGGGAAATGATGCCCTTCATAATAGTCACAAATAATTTAAAGTACCTTAGTGTGATTCTAACGAAGCAAGTGAAAAGACCTGTATGACAAGAACTTCAAGTATCTGATGAAAGAAATTGAAGATCTCAGAAGATTGAAAGATCATCTATGTTCATGGATTGGCAGGGTTAATATAGTAAAAACGGCCATCTTGCCTAATGCAATCTACAGGTTCAATGCAATCCCTATCAAAATTCCAACTCAATACTTCAGAGTTAGAAAGAGCAATTTCCAAATTTATCTGGAATAAAAAAAAGCCCAGGATAGTGAAAACTGTTCTCAACAATAAAAGAACTGCTGGCAGATTCACCATCCCTGACCTCAAGATTTTCTACAGAGCTATACTGATAAAAACTGCATGTATTGGTACAATGATAGGTAGATCAGTGGAATATAATTTTTTGTTTGTTTGTTTGTTTAAATTTTTATTGATATATTTTTATTTACATTTCAAATGATTTTCCCTTTTCTGGGTCCCCACTCCCCGCAAGTCCCATAAGCCCTCTTCCCTCCCCCTGTTCCTCCATCTACCCCTTCCCACTTCCCTGTTCTGGAATTCCCCTATACTCTTGCACTGAGTTTTTCCAGAACCAGGGGGTACTCCTCCATTCTTTTTGGACATCATTTAATTTGTGGATTATGTCTTGAGTATTCAAAGTTTCTAGGCTAATATCCACTTATCAGTGAGTGCATACCATGATTGATCTTTTAAGACTGGGTTACTGCACTTAGTATGATGTTCTCCAGCTCCATCCATTTGTCTAAGAATTTCATGAATTCATTGTTTCTAGTGGCTGAATAGTACTCCATTGTGTAAATATACCACATTTTTTGTATCCATTCCTCTGCTGAAGGACACCTAGGTTCTTTCCAGCTTCTGGCCACTACAAATAGGGCTTCTATGAACATAGTGGAGCATGTGTCCTTATTGCATGCTGAAGAATCCTCTGGATATATGCCCAGGAGTGGTATAACAGGGTCCTCAGGAAGCGTCATGCCCAGTTTTCTGAAGAACCGCCAGACTGATTTCCAAAGTGGTTGCACCATCTTGCAATCCCACCAGCAGTGGAGGAGTGTTCCTCTTTCTCCACATCCTCGCCAACACCCGCTGTCTCCTGAGTTTTTGACCTTAGCCATTCTGACTGGTGTGAGGTGAAATCTCAGGATTGTTTTGATTTGCATTTCCCTAATGATTAATGATGCTGAACATTTCTTAATGTGTTTCTCAGAACTCCGAAGTTCTTCATGTGAAAATTCTTTGTTTAGCTCTGTACCCCACTTTTTAATGGGGTTATTTGGTTGTCTGGGTTCTACTTTCTTGAGTTCTTTGTATATATTAGATATTAGCCCTCTGTCAGATTTAGGGTTGGTGAAGATCCTTTCCCAATCTGTTGGTTGACGTTTTGTCCTTTTGACAGTGTTGTTTGCCTTACAGAAACTTTGTAGTTTTATGAGGCCCCATTTGTCAATTCTTGATCTTAGAGCATAAGCTATTGGTGTTCTATTCAGGAACTTTTCCCCTGTGCCCATGTCCTCCAGGGTCTTCCCCAGTTTCTTTTCTATTAGTTTCAGTGTGTCAGGTTTTATGTGGAGGTCCTTGATCCAGTTGGAGTTGAGCTTAGTACAAGGAGATAAGAATGAATCGATTCGCATTCTTCTGCATGCTGACCTCCAATTGAACCAGCACCATTTGTTGAAAAGACTATCTTTTTTCCACTGGATGCTTTCAGATCCTTTGTCAAAGATCAAGTGACCATAGGTGTGTTGGTTCATTTCTGGGTCTTCAATCCTATTCCATTGATCCGCTTGCCTGATATTGTACCAATACCATGCAGTTTTTATCACTATTGTTCTGTAGTAAAGTTTAAAGTCTGGGATACTGAATCCCCCTGAAGTTCTTTACCAATCCTACATCCAAAAGAGGGCTACTATCCAATATATGCAAAGAACCCAAGAAGTTAGACTCCAGAGAACCAAATAACACTATTAAAACTGGGGTACAGACATAAAGAATTCGCAGTTGAGGAATACCGGATGGCTGAGAAACACCTAAAGAAATGTTCAACATCCTTAATCATCAGGGAAATGCAAATCAAAACAACCTGGAGATTCCACCTCACACCAGTCAGAATGGCCCAGATCAAAAACTCAGGAGACAGTCGATGCTGGCGAGGATGTGGAGAAAGAGGAACACTCCTCTGTTGCTGGTGGGATTGCAAGCTGGTAAAACCACTCTGGAAATCAGTTTTGTGGTTCCTCAGAAAATGGAACATAGCACTACCTGAGTATCCAGCTATATCACTCCTGGGCATATACCCAGAAGATGCCCCAACATGTAATAAGGACACATGCTCCTCTATGTTCATAGTAGCCTTATTTATAATATCCAGAAACTGGAAAGAACCCAGATGTTCCTCCATAAAGGAATAGATACAGAAAATGTGGTACATTTACACAATTGAGTACTACTTAGATATTAAAAACAATGAATTCATGAAATTCTTAGGCAAATGGTTGGAGCTAGAAAATAATATTCTCCGTGAGGGAACCCAATCACAAAATAACACACATAGTATGCACTCGCTGTTAAGTGGATATTAGCCCAAAAGCTCAGAATACCCAAAATACAATTCACAGACCACATGAATCTCAAGAAGAGGGAAGACCAAAATGTGGATACTTTGATCCTTATTGGAAGGTGGATCAAAACACCCATGGATTACAGTCAACCAATAGACTGAGCATAGTGTCCGCAATAGAGCAGCTAATGAAAGGATCCAAGGAGCTGAAGAGGTATGCAGCCATGCAGTAGGAAAATTATGTACCACTCAGTACCCCCAGAGCTCCTAGGGACTAAACTACTAACCAAAGAGTACACATGGAGGGACCCATGGCTCCAGCTACATATGTAGCAGAAGATGGCCATTTCAGACATCAATGAGAGGGTATTTCATTGGTCCTGTGAAGGCTCAATGTCCCAGAGAAGGAGAATACCAGTCAGGAAAGTGTGGGAGGGGTTGTTGAACAGGGGGAGGTGGGTTGGGATAGGGGATTTTGGAGGGGTAATCAGGAAAGGGGATACCATTTGAAATGTAAATAAAGCAAATATCTAACAAACAATAAAAAAATAGCTGGTATTCTTATCCAACTCCTTTACACATGTCATCTAAATGAACCCTATATTTAACCCTTCCTAGATAGTATATATTACTTTTTACTCACACAAAATCTCTTTTTTCCTTACTTGTATGATATATTATAACATTTTTGAATTCTGAGATAATCTATCAACTTTGTAACAAGTATTCATTAGTAAATGCTATGAGTCTTCAACATACTAATAGTAATCAATCTTGAAAACATACTCAAAATAATTTTCAGGTAGAAATTAGGAAGTTATATGTCTCATAGACAATTCTGAAGGTATTGAATTTTAATTGTAAAAGATCTGGTTTATTAGGACTCTTCTGAAATTAGCTCATTATACACTTATCTCCTAGCACCCCTCTCAATTTTCTTGAAAAGATTACAGGAGAGTTAGGGTCTCTCTTCTGGGTAAGTACTATTTCCTAATATCAAGGTCCTAATGTCAAGGTCTATTCAAGATATAGATTGTCTATGACCCAGACTCCAAAAAATCATTCCTGGAACTCATTTGCTAGTCTCAGTTAGTCTAAATTTATATTTTCTATGTGTTAGTCAGATAATACATTTCATACACAAAATAACAGAAAAAAGAAAAATGTAAATGGATTTTTTTGTTTGTTTCTTGCAAAACTTGGAAGGACCACACAAGGAAGTCACTGTGAAGTCTGACCTAGGAAAGCATAAAAGGCACACGAAATGGGCAAAAGGCATAGCTGTACCAACCACGGGGCCAGCAACAAAGCAACAAAGCAAAACAGAAGCAAGGAAAATATGAAAATGTGATAGGTCGATCCGATAAGTTAGACAGCCCAACTAAGATGCATGACAGCAGTGAACTATGCTTAGATATAAATAGAAGAGGAAATATTTCTTTAACAAATATGGAACCACACAAAAATGCCATAATGACAAGAAGATTTGAGTGCTCTTACATAGTTATCCATACATCTGTTACATGTATGTACTCATGAGCGAATCACTTAATATAAGAATGTATGAAGTACAAAATAGCTTCATTCTAATAAAGATCTTATACTTCAATGGAGGAAATTAAGAGTTATCAATAACAGAAGAGAATATACATCCAGTAGTATTTGTGTAGACCGTGGGTTTGAGAAAAGAGGAAGGATGAAGAGTGATTGGCTTATTGGCAGGATGGAGAGGTGTGGGGGTAGGGCTTATGCACCTTTCAGCAAATCTGATTAGTTTGCTGAAAGGAAGTTTACTAAGAGTTAGAAATAGGATTTGCTTCATAGAAAGGAGAGTTAAGAGGTTCAATTGGGGAAGCTCTAGAGTGGATCATTCAATATTTTAGAGGAGAGATAAAATAAGAGAAAGGTTTATTGGCCTTGTTGTTTTATTATAGTCCAAAATGGCATCTTTCTCTTCACATGAAGCCTGCTCTCCTACTAGTAGGCTTCTGTCTTCTAACAGGTTTATCCACCATTTTTTCCAAGACCATTCTAAATGTGAATTTAGTCTGAATTGGAGTTCAGTACAGTAGAAGGTGAGTAGAATGGACTGATGGTGGACAAAGGTGAAAATCACTAAACTAATGCACTGTGTCTTCTCAGAGCAAGACCAGAGGTTTGAAACAATGAGTTTGTATCTCCGATGGCCGAGTTTTAGGAATAGCTATCTTGGAAAATCCCTTTGTATCTTTTTGCTCTATTTTTGAAATGGAAATATTATCACCACTATGAGTATGATGAGTGCAGGCAACCATTTTTCCAGTTATCCAAAGAGTGTTCAAATCCACTGATGGCAATAGTAGTAAGGAAACTAATGGTCAATCTTTATTGTGCCCATAGCATCCTATATACACAGATCAGTTTAGTTTTTTTTAAAAAAGACTTATTTTTTGTGTGTCTCTCTGTGTGTATATGTACACACATAGACATGGGAATGTAGGTGACTATGGAGTCTAGAATAAGGTACTATGTTCTCAGAGCTGGAATTGCAGACCATTGTGATTTTTTTTGGATGGGTTCTGGCAACTGCACTCAGGTCCTCTGCAAGAGCACTGCAATGCTCTTAACCAATGAGCTTTAACTCTTACAATTGTGTGACATTTTGTTTGTTCTGCTTTACAAGTGAGCAAAAGGGGATTTTCATATTAAATGTCACAGTATGGTTATATATTCATAAACTAGACATTGGCCCTAGAAGGCATGAAAGGAAATGATGTTGCAGCAACAATAACATTGGGCCGTTGGGGGCCATGCACCATCTTCTCTCAATTAACCATGATTCTTTGGAAAACCTACTGGAATTTCCTAGGTCTGTGTTTATACTTTGTTGTTGTTGTTTTAAAAATTGATAGTCAATATTGTCTATAATATTATTGTGGGGACAGAAATTTTAGTATGTATGATATTATTTACTATAGTGCTTCATTCATGCTGGGATTTTTAAAAGTTTATTTTTTAATGTATTTATTCAAAGGTTTTTCTATTTTCCTCCTTTGAAAGTACTTGACTTATAGCCAGGGAGGGATGACTGTCTCAGAAGATTCCAACCTATGTGATTTTCACATGTTCTGTTTCATTCTTCTTAATTTAATTACAGCACTTGGTTTCTTGAAGTTCATGACTTCATTAGGGAAGTATTTGAAAATTCATTGTTTAATCACTTAATTGTAAAACATGAATGAAACTTCTTAGTTAATTACAGCCAGTGGCTAAGGGTTTAATTATAATTTTATATGCCAGATTTATCCAAAGCATTTTAGTGTGGGGGATTAAATTAAGGACTTTTGGTTGAGCAGGTCTATAAGATGCTACTTTGAGCAATGCATAAAAGAAATTAGACAGTATTGACGGGATTGTTTTATAATAGCTCTAGAGCAGAGTGCTAAAGCTTCTATAAATATTTGAGATTATTCTGTGAAAATAATTTAACTTCTTTGGGTTTTAAATATTTTTAATCTCTAAAATGGAATTTTTATAACTGCTTTTAAAAGATGAGAGGGTCAAGTGAGCTTGGCACTCAGGTATGAGAAAGAAAGGTAGCTGTCATAATTCCAAACAGATAAACAAAAATTAAATAAGAATATGGAAGTCCAGAAACATAGCCATCTGCTTTTTAAATGGAGGGTATTATATGTGAGATCGCTTACATATTGATTCATAGATGCATACAATTTTGAGGAAAACTATCAACTAAAATTTTGCTCTTGATTCATAGTGGGTTTGATCACTTGTTTTCTCATGTATTTGTCTAATTTTATTTTAATTCATTCATACTCTTAAAAGTATTGGCTTATGCCCAGGACGGTAGTACCTTATAATTTTGATGGATATATTTGTTGTTAATTAAATTATGGGAAACACACTATCAATATGTAAAAATTAAATTGAACTCTTAATTTCCCAGAAAACAGAAAACTCCTCCCCCCAAAAACCCAAACCAAAATCAATTCCAGGTATTGATTGTCTCAGTAGGTTTTAATCTATGCAATTTTCAAATATTATCTTTCATTCTCAATTTATTGAAGAGTGGAGCATTGTAAATATATTAACTAAACTTGATATTTTTCTCCAAGTGTCAAGATAGACTGGCAGTTATTTTCTGCAGTATTTAATGCACATAATGTAGAATTGAACTGTGTTCAAGAGCTTGTATGAAAATGTTTATGAAGAGATCAGGAGCATCAGCTTTGAGGCTTACATGTTCTGCCTACTTTCATAAAGTGAAGGTGATTGTGACATGAGGCAATGAAGTTTTGATTTCACAGAGTTTTGGAGTTAAGAGGAGAGTGCTTAATTGGTTGGCAAAAGGAAAGAATCTTGAGTCTCACTCTGTGTGAAACTTCCATTTTACCTGAAAGCCAAAAGAACAAATATGTGGAAGACAATGAAATTTATACTCCATATCTGCACAGGAGGCTCTGTGAATAACTACAACTTGATTCAATTTAGCCATCTATGTGAATTTCATATGAATCTGGAAATAACTTCAGGGAACCAATGACATGATTCCCTCTCTGTGCCCAAGTCAGGCATGATGCTCCCATAAATCAGTGGGAGACATACAGTACACCTACATATGTAGTCAAGACTTATAGTTTAAATATGTATGGAAGAAAAGATTGCATTAATATAAAAAGCCATTTAGAGCTGCTTGTCCATTCTCCCTGCTGATTCACAACTGGTTTGCGAAAACACTGGAGAGGGGTGAGAGGAAATGGAAGGGCATACATTGAATCCAAAGTGTAGAGGATGGTTTAAACATGGCAGTTGTGAAATGGATTTGTGGGGAAAAAAAAAGACAGGAACTACGATTCTGAGTACTTCTAATATTATGCTGTATAATTTTCTGAATTTACAAATCATTTATTCATTAAAAGACAAGAACAGTAGATAAAAGAATGAACAGGCCAGACATGCTGCTACACACCTATAATCCCAGCACTTGGCAGAGGCAGAGGCAGAGGCAGAGGCAGAGGCAGAGGCAGAGGCAGAGGCAGAGGCAGAGGCAGAGGCAGAGGCAGAGGCAGAGGCAGAGGCAGAGGCAGAGGCAGAGGCAGAGGCAGAGGCAGAGGCAGAGGCTACCAGATCTCTGTGAGTTTGAGGTCAGCCTGGAGTATAGAGTTCCAACATAACCAAGGATCCTACACAGAGAAGAAACAAATAAACAAACAAGCAAAAAATAACAATGAGCAGGTAAACAGATTGGAAATATAAACAGCATGCATACTATTTTGAGGAAAACTATCAACTAAAATTCTGTAAGACTAGTAATCAATATGAAAAAATGAAATTGGACTTTTACCTCTTACAAATTCAAAAACCACGTCCAGGTGGGTAGAAGACATAAATTTAAAATGAAAATGTTATGGAATTTAATAGACTCTATGCTCTTTGAGAACCAAAATAGATTGTTCTCTTAAAGAAATTACAAGTATGAGGAATGTACCTCAATATGGTAAGGGATACACCCAATAAATGTACAACTAACATTATACCAAGAGAGGAGAAACTAGACAGTGTCTCTTTTAAAATCTGCAATGAAACAAGGGTGCCTGCTCTCTTAATTGTCATTGAATCTAGTGCTTTAAATCTTGGCTAAAGCAATAAGACAAGAGAAACATAAAGGTCTATGAACAGGAAAGACAAGTTACCTCTATTTGTAGATGATATGATCTTTTATGTAAGGGACCCAAAGACCTTACCAGAAAACTTGTAGATCTGATTTTTAAAAGAAAGCAGCAGGATACAAAGTCAATATACAAAACCCAATAGCTTTTCTATTTTCCAATAACGAGCTTGGTAGGAAATAAGTTAGGAAAAATATGTCATTTGAAATAGCTCAAAAAAACCCCCAATAAATTAGCTAGAAACAAACCTAATGAAGCAGATGAAAGACTTATTCAATGAAAAAATGTAAGTTCTCAAAGAAAGAAATTTGAAGACTAGAAGATGGAAAGCCCTCACAAACTCATGAATTAGCAAAATGGCTATATTACTAAAAATAGTTACAGATTTAACACTGTTCCTACTAAAATTCCATTCCTACTAAAATTCCAATGGTATTCATCATAGACATAGAAATGATAATCCCAAATTTCATTTGGAAACTAGTGAATATGTGACTAGCCAAAGAAAATAAGCAGAAAATTAAAAATGGGGGTATCTCAATGTTTGACCTTAAACCATACCATAGACCATAGTAACAAGAACATCATGGTACTGCTACCAAAATAGACACACTAAAGAACAGACTAGAGTAGAGGACTCAGAAATAAATCCATACAACTATTATCCTACATTGTGATCAAGTTGTCAAAGACTGATACAGAGAAAAAAAAGACAGCCTTTCAAACAATGGTGCTATAATAACTGGGCATCTCTATTTAGAGTTGAATGAAATTAGATCCATATCTTTCACTCTGAATAAAAGTCAACTTAAAATAGATGAAAAACTTTAATTCATGAAACATTGAAACTGCTAGAAGAAAACACAGGAGAAATACTTAAAGATTTGGACTTTGAGTAAAACTTTCAGAAAAGAACTCTTGAACAGCACATAAAATAACCCTGAGAACTAATAGATTGGATTACAGGAAATTAAATAGCTCCTGTATAGTAAAAGGAACAACCACCTGAGTGAAGTGATAGACTAGAGAAAATTCTTGGCAGCTACTCATCAATTGCAAGGGCAGGTACTAATATCTAGAATATGGAAAGAATTGTATAAGTTTAAACATCAATCCTCTGAGTGGCATCAATATCTACAGATAACTATTGGCTTTGAATAAAGTGTACATGTTTGAATATGTGTAATCAATCATTATCTTTTAAATGGCAGACCTTATGATATCTAAAGAAAGAAGAACACGTAAATAAATGAAGGTATGATTCCGAGGACTGACAAAGTTTGAATGGCAGAATAAAGGTTCTCTATAAGTACGTCTACACTCTAAGGAGCTCTGGCATATGGAGACTGAGTGTTGAGTCTGTAGCCCCTGATACGGCAGGGTGAAATATCTTTACCTTCCTGGAAGGCAAATTCAACCAGATCTTTTGGAAATAATATTCAAAGTATTTTGTCTGTTGCAGAACTTCAAACCTTACTTTAATAAGAAACTTAATGTGGATATAACATGAAATAAAACACTCACATGGAGATTTAAGGCTTAACATCTGTGTTGTGAGTAAGATATCAGGTAAATATAAAGAGGCTTATTTTGGCTCATGTTTCAGAGAAATTTCAGGACATCCTGGTGGTGAAACAGGGCAGCAACAGAGATTCATGTCAGTGGGAGTTAGGTGGCAATGGTTGTTCACACGGCACAGGCCAGCAAGTAGAGGAAGCAGATCATAACCAGGGACAAAGACTCATCCCTACTGGTCTACTTTCAAAGATTAAGCCCTAGTGACCTACTTTCAAAGACCCACCCCTAGTGACCTACTTTTTCATCTGGGCTCCATGTCTTGAAGACTCCACAGCCTTTAAAATAATGTGTCAAGATAGAAACTGAGAATTCACAACACAAGCTGGTGGGAGATATTTCAGATTCAAACTGTACAAAGATGTGTCAAAGAAACATTACATTTGCTACCGGTTGATTTGGGCATCTCTCTGTACAAAGAATTTGAGTTCACTACCTTGTGTTCATCAGTCTTTTGATGGTTAATATCATTGCACTGTGGGCCTCCAAGTAGTGTGTGAGCATGATGTCTGAGAATATTTAGCTCTCAGGAACACCTGTCTTTTCTTTTTTAAATATTTTTTATTAGATATATTCTTTATTTATATTTCAAGTGATTTCCCCTCTTATAGAGAAGAATGGAACAACTGTCACATGTGGCGTTAACACAGCACACCATATTTTCTTGAAAGGTGACTCCATATATCAAACTGCCTCAATCCTGAATGATTTTCTTCAAACTGAAAATCAGAAAGATATACTAATTTTATGTATTAGGTTTCGGGCATTTGAATGTCCAGTTATCAGCCCTAGTTAATATTATTAATTATTACTATTATTATTGTTGCTGCTACTACTACTACTATTACTATTATTATTATTATTAATTTGCTTGAGGAAGGAAGTCTGATAGTACTGATAGTAGAAACTGAACCATGTGACTCAGCTTACTACTGGGCTTTTAAACCCTACTTTCCTATGTAAAGAACATACACACCATCCTGGGAGCTCTGAAAATTATAAAATAATTGAATCTGCCAAATGGCCTAAAATATGACAAGACATAGTACAGGAACTATTTGTTCTTATTAGTTGGACTTCCTATCCAGGTGAACTTTATGCCACACTGGGCCCAGCGTGCACCATTATTAGCCTCATGGGGAAGTTTCATGCTTCATTTAAAAAGCAAAAAGAGACCAGACAGAAAAACAATACAAAAACAAATGGGAAAAGGAAGGTGGTGTGCCTATTTCACAAATAAATTGCATGAGATATCTTGGTTCACTTATCTGGGCTCAGGAGAAGAATAGGTAAATCACTCATAAAGAAGAATATTTGCAGAGTACTAAGAGAAAGATGGGCTCATAATCCATGGAAATAGATTCTAGGAGATTGATGTGGGGATTTGCCAGCTTTCCTACTTCCAACCACTTAGAAGTTCCTCTCTCATTTTCCCAACAGCCCGAGCCTCCTTTAGCCCTTGACCCTTACTGGTATTTCAGGAAGCTCCTTCTAGATTCTTTGACATAAGCAAGACTGTCCTATGTTCATGTCACATAGCATACTCACAGTCTAGTCTCTCAATATATACTAGAGAATTAATCTCTATGAGAAACAGCTTCCAATCCAAATTAGGACACATGTACATTCATAATTGGTTTTCAAAGGTGTATTGCTTTAACTATTTATGACCCTAAGTCTTCCTTTGTTTTCTGGATAAGATAAATTGTATTTCCCCTGAGGTGACCTTTTTTTTTTCTTTATATTTCTTTCTACACATACTTTATATCAGGGGTAATTAGATGTACGACATGCACATGCACATATATGCACATGCATGTGTACACAAGCACATGCAATACATTCACAAACACACACGTGTACACATAAGCGCCGGTACAATGTACACACATGCATTCACACATGCACACATGTGTATATACACACATGCACGCACATACACATTCACATGTTCACAATTATCAGCATTGGTAGTGACCACTCTAACATCACAAGTAACTTATTGTTTCCTTTGTTCACGGTCCTTTGAGTTCTGATTTTTCATTCTTGCAGTTCAGGTCCCCTCCAGATACCAACAATCTGTCTTTATCAATCTATATTATTCAGGTTCCCTCCTTTACTGTGTTCATGCAGGGACCATTTGTTCTTAAAGTAAGAAATTCCTTAAAATGTCTTATACTCATTGAGCCTTCCTGGTTCCCCCTTTCTTCCCCAGACTCCCCAATGACCTTTATTGGTTCTTGTTGAACCTCCATGGTCCCCTACACTAGCACATCAAGGAGCTTCTCATGTGAAAGATTCTTAAAAAAAGAAATCAGAGCCCTATACAAAGAGAAATCCCACAGGAAAAGCCTAACAATGCCCACGTTATACTTTATGTAACTCTCAAGGGGGTCATGGCTTTAGTATTAGGAACTAAAGGTTTTATATTATGTGAAAGGAGGAGACTTCTTAGTGAGCTAGTCCTCAGCTTTGTGCAAAGTCATTCCCACAAGATTGAAATATAGTATCTCCAGGTCCAATTTAATCTCTATTAGGCACTCAATGGCTAAATTAAGAACTTTATGGATAACTAATTTAGATAAACCTTTAACTATTAACCTCCAATAATGTCATCATTTCATTGAGTAGAAAAGAAAACATCTGGGTGAGTTCAATTAGCCAGGGGTGAGATGTGGGGGTGGCTGCAAAGCCTGTGCATTCTAATTGTGTCTCATTGACCTTGCTGGGAGATTTCAACCATGTAGAGGTGCCCCGTTGTCATAGCACCCCAGAAGTGGATAGACTCTGCCTTTATCTGCAGAATTCTTGTGGGACTCTCCATGTTGTTTGATATGCAGGCGAAGGGGGTCCCTCTCAGTTGTTGAGACAGAGAAATTTTGTCTGCATGGTCTGTATTCTGAGTCAGAGACTCATTTATTTTCCTGCTCTTTAGGATTTAGAATAAACTTTTTTTTGGCTATTATTGCTCTTTATGCAAAAGGCTTCCAAACATCCATCATTTTTTTAAAAAAGGTAATCGTTTGGGGGTTTGCTTCAGTGGCTTTGCTCTCCTCAGAAGATATGGCTGCCTGCTTGTGTTCTAGGAGGCTGAACAGTGCAGGAGTACCTGTGGGACAGGAAAGCATCTGTCCTCTACCTCACTGATCCTGCATTTGGGAGTTCAGCATCCGTGGCTTCACTTTGACCCCCCCACCCCAGGGTCCATCTATTTAACTTATAACACCCTATTCCAACACCTACCTTTTGATGGTTCCTATCCTTGAGTATTTCTGGTTCTTACCATGTAGGTATGATCAAAAGGCTGAAGTAATAAGGATAGGCTATTTTATCTTATTTTCCCTAGAAGAAAATTCCAAGATGGGAATCAGAATATAGAAAGCTCTATTCTGAGGAGGGTGATAGACATGGGCAGGAGTAGAGAATGGTATGGAAAAAGAGACAAAAATCCATCCAGGAGCATGGTTTTGGGGGCTTTGAGAAACTGTATGCAGTTTGACTAGGAATTTGAGTGGTTATCTACCTCTCATTCATTAGTTGAAGACAATTGCCAGAGGTGAGATATATCAACCTCTGATACCTTTAGCTTATTGCTCAATCATGTTCAAATTTCAACCATTAAATGCATTTGCAGATGGAGGCTCCTAGGTGCAGGGTATGGTAAGTGCTAAGGAAGTTGATTGTGTCTGCTACCTGCTGTCCTAAGACTGCTTACAGGAACTCATGGAATATATTTATGCAGGGATGGAGAGATGGCATGTCAGGTAGAGAGCATCTGCATCAGGCAGCTTATAACTGATTATTACTCTAGATCCAGGGAACCCAACACCCTCTGGTCCCTACAGGCACTTACACACATGTAGGATGAATAAATTAACATAGACACACATGCACACACATAAGCATATATGCATATAAATAAAAGCTAGGTTCTCAGTGTGGCAATACTAAGAAGTGGTAGGACCTTGAGGAAGAGGAGCCTGTGGGAGGTCATTGGCTCTTTCTTTTATAATTAATAATTTATTTCAAGTGCATGTTTGTGCACTATGTGTATGGCTGGTGTCCCCAGAGGGCAGAAGAGGGTATCAGATCCCCTGAGACTGGAGTTACAAACAGGTGTGAGCTATCATGTGAGTTCTGGGAATTGAACCTCTGGTCCTCTGGAAGAGCAGCTAGTGCTCCTAATCTATCTCTCTAGTTGTAGGTCATTGGACATTTTGGGGCACAATGTTGAGTAGGATTACTGTTGGTTTTGTTTGTTTGTTTGTTTGTTTGTTTTTTACAGTCCTGAGCTATTTCTAGCTTCCTGCTCATGTTAAGTCCTCCCCTTCACACATCCTCTCACACTTTGTCTTAGGGTTTTACTGCTGTCAACAGACACTGACCAAGGAAACTCTTATAAGGACAACATTTAACTGGGGCTGGCTTACAGGTTCAGAGGTTCAGTCCATTATCATCAAGGTAGGAGCATGGCGGCATCCAGGCAGACATGTGCAGGAGGAGCTGAGAGTGCTACATCTTCATCTGAAGGCTGTTAGCAGAATACTGGCTTCCAGGCAGCTAGGATGAGGGTCTTAAAGCTCATGCTCACAGTGACACACCTACTCCAACAAGGCCACACCTCCTAATTGTGCCACTCCCTGGGCCAAGCATATTGACAAACCATCACACACTTGTATTGCCATATGCCAAAAGGTGCTCTCCAGAATCAAGTTAATGTCACTCTTGGTTCAAGGTCACACTCTTGAACCTTGAGAACTATGAGATAATTAATATATTTTCATTAAAAAGTACTCAGCTTAAGGTAATTCATTTTAATAACAGAAAATGGACTTGTTAGTCCATTCATAGGACCATACAAGGTTCCAAGTCTGACCCAACTTGGATCAGACTTCTAGATCAACACAAAGACTGAGGTCATGGACAGCATATACAACTACTGGGGAGGGCTAAGTCTATAGATGGAACACACTTGAAAGCAGGCCTATGTAAAGGGCACATATATGTGGAGGGACACGGAAGGATGCAGAGATGTCAAACTTCCTGGAGAAGACGTGTTATAAGAAAAGGAGCTGCAGTGATGGTGGACAAAGACTGAACAGGATTTACAGTTATTTGAAGAGGACACACTGCTCAATCAGGAGTCATTGTCTTCCATACATCAGAAAGATGGGAATTTTGGGGACTTTTGTTTTTTTGCTCATGGATATAGAGAAATCTTACTCAGATTTTTCTAAGTATGAGATAATTACTTATACTCATACTTTTGAATTTTGTTTTTAGACCCATCACAGATGACATAGACTCTCAGCTATTTAATAAAAGTCACAACTATGAAAAACAGCACAAAATATAGACTTTGAATTGTGAAAAATGGGAGAACTAAGATCAAGGCCCAAGATGCTTAACAGCATCTCCTGGGTAGAGTGTGCCTGGCCTGACGGCAGACCAACCTTTATCAAAGTCAAAGTCTCTGCCACTGTCAAATAGCAAATTTTGGCTTAATTTATGCAGGCTGAAAAGTCAACACTCTTACCTGTCAGCACCATGGCCTGCGGAATGGCTGGTCTGACAGGATATGCCCATTGGTGCAATAGCGTCATGAATCTTATGGTGGTAATCAATAGCTTTCTGATTGGATTTAAGATTGCTCTACAGCAGAGAACACATTCCTGGTATTATAAACCTGTGGCTGGGGAGTTTTAATGCCCTAGGGGAGAACACAATATTGTTATTCTGCTCAATGGACATAGAATCAAACTGCTTTCTATGTATTTAGCCTCATACCCATAGATAAGTGTAGTGACCACTCCTCATTAGAAAACCTCAAGCAGTAAATAGTGATTTACACAGAGACATGGAGTGCTGAGAATATAAGATTGTGGGGTGCTAAGCCCCAATGGACACGCTGATCTTACTCTCTTTATACAAGGCTCAGGAAGATCATGAAAGAGGGGGTCAGGAAAATGTAAGAGTCGGAGGGTGGGGAGGACTGGGAGAGAGAAACAATGCCTTTTGGATGTGACAGGGCCCTGGTACACATAAACTCACAGCTGCCCTGGCTCTTGATCTCTTGATACTCAAGATCAATACTCATATGTGAAAGAACGGAGTCTGACTTTTACCAAATGCTCTCTCTCTCTCTCTCTCTCTCTCTCTAGGAACACATGATAAATATTTTATGGCATTGAATTTGACAGTGATTTCTTAGATAGGATGCCAAAAGTACAAAAAAAAAAAAAAGAAAAAAATTAAGCCTTATCAAAATGAAAGGAGAATCATCATGGAAGAGATTTGTAAAACATGTATTTGCAGAGGAATCAATATCAACACCAGGTAAGGAATTCCTAGAGATGACCACAAAAGAAACAGTAACTAAACCCAAAGAACAGGGGCTGGAGAGATGTTTCAGCAGTCAGAGCATGTACTGTGCTTTCAAGTGGCTCTGAATTTGGTTTCCAGCACCCATGTCAGCTGGCTTCCAACCACCCATGTCAGCTGGCTTCCAACCACCCATATCAGCTGGCTTCCAACCACCCATGTCAGCTGGCTTCCAACCACCCATATCAGCTGGCTTCCAACCACCCATGTCAGCTGGCTTCCAACCATCCATATCAGCTGGCTTCCAACCACCCATATCAGCTGGCTTCCAACCACCCATATCAGCTGGCTTCCAACCATCCATATCAGCTGGCTTACAACCACCCATATCAGCTGGCTTCCAACCACCCATGTCAGCTGGCTTCCAACCACCCATATCAGCTGGCTTCCAACCACCCATATCAGCTGGCTTCCAACCATCCATATCAGCTGGCTTCCAACCACCCATATCAGCTGGCTTACAACCATCCATATCAGCTGGCTTCCAACCACCCATATCAGCTGGCTTCCAACCATCCATATCAGCTGGCTTCCAACCATCCATATCAGCTGGCTTCCAACCATCCATATCAGCTGGCTTCCAACCACCCATATCAGCTGGCTTCCAACCATCCATGTCAGCTGGCTTCCAACCACCCATATCAGCTGGCTTCCAACCATCCATATCAGCTGGCTTCCAACCATCCATATCAGCTGGCTTCCAACCATCCATATCAGCTGGCTTCCAACCACCCATATCAGCTGGCTTCCAACCATCCATATCAGCTGGCTTACAACCACCCATATCAGCTGGCTTCCAACCACCCATGTCAGCTGGCTTCCAACCACCCATATCAGCTGGCTTCCAACCACCCATATCAGCTGGCTTCCAACCATCCATATCAGCTGGCTTCCAACCATCCATGTCAGCTGGCTTCCAACCACCCATATCAGCTGGCTTCCAACCATCCATGTCAGCTGGCTTACAACCACCCATATCAGCTGGCTTACAACCACCCATATCAGCTGGCTTCCAACCACCCATGTCAGCTGGCTTCCAACCATCCGTACGCCAGCTCTAGGGTATCTGGTGCTCTCTTACTGTCTCTGCAGAACACCTTTACATATGTGTGTGTATATGTATACGTTTACACATATGTAAATATATACATATATACTACATACACACATATAATTTATATATATATATATATAATATTTACATTTATATATATATAAAATAAATGGCCAAAAGCAGGAGAAGAAAAGAGATAAACTCCAAGAGCAGTTCCGTCTTGTCATCTAAGAACAGCACTGGGTCAGACCATGTCACCTGACTGGTGGGATAAACTTCCAGAGAAAGCTGTAAATAAGTTGACCATATGGAATGTGTTTGCTCACAAAACAGAGGACTGGAATTAGACCCTTCAGGACTCCCTACCCATGAAAAGACTTCATCCATTGTCCCTAAACAGTAAGGCTTTCACAGGTACAGCGCATGCAGCAGCAGCTCCAGGTCCTGCATGCACATCTATGCAGCCAGCAGATGGTGGTTATAAGGGCTGCAGGTGAGAAGAAAGCAAGTTATTAAAAAAAAAAAAAAAAGCAGATGGTTCCCTATTCTTTCACCAGATGCAAACCAAGCACCACCTGGAAGAAATTTAATCATTTTATATATATTTAAAAATAGTTTCTGTACTGAATTTAAAATGTTAATTTATAATGATTATGACGAAGACAATAATTAGGAAAGATAGTTTTATTAACTTGGGGTGCTAGGTAATTTAGATGATGATAATGTTGAATTAGTGGTGTAGCTATTGATTAAGTAGATAGACCTAAGTAATAAAAAGTTAAAAAAAAATAAATAAATAAAAATGAAAACAGAAGCCAGAGTTAAATCATAATGTATAACTGAAAACAGACATGTGGAAAGTTAAACTTCAAACAGTGCCTCATCTAAACTTGGGATAGTACCATTTCACCTGCTCCAAAAGTTTTATGTGATGTATACAACATTTAATTGTATCAGAAAAGCTTTCTTATGGGGATTTTTAGTTCTTTAAAATTTTATAGTAATACTACAGCTTATTCCAAGTTAGTTCATCTATTTGTATGTCCACTTTTCAGATTTTTTTAGTAGATACAATTTACTAAATAATCCAATTGTAGACTTTTTATGCTAGAGAAAGGCATTTTTTGTGTGTGAACGTAAATAATTACCTCCTTCTGGCCTAGCCCTCTCTCATCATAAAACAAATATATCTTATATGAATATAAACAAAATGATATCATAAACAAATAATTCATCTTACTTCACCTACTAAACAAGTCAATAGCAAACGAGTGGTTTAAAGGTCTTAAATGATATTCAAGAGTATCTTGCATGAGATTCAAAGCATCTCTATGCTTTGGTTGTAATTATTGGCCTACTCTCTAGGCAAATCATAAGAGATGAAATAAAGAGATTTTTTCCATGTATAACTAAGTATTATTTCAAATCAATGAGACTTGCCTAATTAGTCTTATCTAATTTTACCACCAATCCTGGCTAGCACGAAACCTTAGAGAAGCTTTTAGATCTTATCTACCAATAAGAACAGGAACCAGCGTAATTTCTTG